>NW_027530368.1:930158-1027285 GCF_008692635.1 Crocuta crocuta
ATGACCACAGGAGGGCACCTCTGAGGAGCTGCTGACAGCACAGGGATGGGAATTTGCTAAAGGGCATGTGGGGGCTGCCTGCAGGGATGCCATCTCCTCAGCAGGTCTGGGCCAGCCTTTGGTGAGAAGTGAGGTGGAGGGCACTCATGGGGATGAGCACTGGGTGTTGTGTTGTGGAAACTAATTTGACAATAAACTATTTGTTAAAAAAATAAATAAATAAAAAATAAGTAAATAAAAGAAGANGGCAGGCACCAGGGCTTCTCCAATCAGGGTTTCACCTGGGCTTCGAAAGCAGGGGTGCTCAATGTGCTCAAAACTGAAGGCCCTTTCTCAGGTCCTTCTGGACTGTGTCATCTCCAGGGACTCTCTCTCCATCCTGGGGGGGTGGGGGTGGGGGCGGCAGGGAAGGCACTCCAGTAATACCCAATATGGGACATATCAGCCTCTTGGTGAGGAAAGGCTCAGAGCTACTTTGGGTGCTGTGACATTTCTTGCATCCAAGTGTTGTGAAGCAAATTCATACTCTCTTCATGTGTAATGGATATAAATTGAGTAATACGCANGGACTTAGGGCAGCATCTGGGGCTTGAAGATGTATAGAAATCCTTCCCAGGAAAGGGTGGCTTGGTTTTGCTGACAGAAGGAGCTGGGCCCCTGGGGCAATTCTGGAATCCTACGGTGAGGACATTCCTGCCTGGCCTGAGTTAAATGGAAAAAATCGAAGCTCAGAGGCCTACTGGAACACCCTCCTCAGTCCCCAGGGTTAGCAGACTGCTGCGGATCATTCTGGCATTTCCCACTGCTTATTAAGAAGGAATACATTTAATAAAACAGAGAGCCCACACTTGTCCCTCAGCAGGCCTGAAGTCCTAGCACTGCCAAGGGTGCTGATAGCTATTTATTTCAGTATTGTGAATGGCATCTCCTCAAAATGGGTTTGCAGCCTGGAAAACAGAGCATGATGAAGAAAGAAACATGTTTATCACCAAGTGAAAGAAGGGGAAAGGCCACATCATCTCCTGATACTGCAGTGAGGAAGACCTCATCCCCTGCCTGCAAGTGGGATCATGCTCTCCCTCGAGGGCCAGGTTTGTGAGATTTCTAGCCATGCTGGCATCTGAGCCTGGACCACGGTGCCAGGATTTTCAGGTAACCACGCCAGCAGCAGATGGAGCTTACAAACAACACAACATAAATGTTCAAGCTGGGTGGGAGCTTAAATCGTCTCATTTTACAGAGCAAGATGGCAGGCCAAGAAGGGTAAGTGAGCTACCCACATGATGTACAGGGGCAAATGTCACCCTTTTTCCCTAGCAGTGCCCTTACCTGAGGGGGGGGGGGATGTGAAATCTTTGACATCGATTTCAAGAACATTTGGAAACACAGACAAACAAAAACAACGGCTGTCCNCTGTGGGGGGGGGGGGGATGTGAAATCTTTGACATCGATTTCAAGAACATTTGGAAACACAGACAAACAAAAACAACGGCTGTCCAAAAGGAAGAAAATAAAGCTGTACTTCCACCAGGAAGCTCAAAAATGACTTCTTTTAATGCTGTAGAACACATCCACGTTTGTGTCTCCCTCTCTCTAACTCTGTGCCCAACACCAGACAATGAAGACTTCGTAGACATGTCTAGAAAGGTTACAGCATTGCCCATATAGTACACACAAAGGATGACTTAATAATTCTAAAATTCAGTATTAAACAGACCTTTTCTCAAACCATTATGCCAAAAAATCAGAAGTAAGTAGCAAAGTGATAGTTTAAAAAATATATTACTGGATTCTATAGAAGAGAATATTAAATTTTAAAAGGTGAAAAAAAAACCATTTGCCAAATTACTTAGAAATCCCAATGTATTGGAGATGCCTAGGTGGCTCAGTCGATTAAGCGTCCAACTTGGCTTGTGTCATGATTTCACAGCTAATGAGTTCAAGCCGCACGTCAAGCTCTGTGCTGACAGCTCAGAGCCTGGAGCCTGCTTTGGATTCTGTGTCTCCTTCTCTCTGCCCCTCCCCCACACAGATTCTGTCTCTCCCTCTCTCTTAAAAATAAATAGGGGACGAGCCAAGATGGTGGAACAGCATGGAAGATTTTTTGTGTCTCCCATCCATGAAATACAGCCAGGCCAACACTAAACCATCCTGCACACCTAAAAAACTGATTTGAGAATTAACACAACAATCTGCACAACCTGACCACAGAACTCAGCATATATGTGGTGCCGAGAGGTGAACTGGGGGAGAGAGAAGCCGCAGAGGGCAGGGAGCTGTTTTTGCTTGCAGAGAGAAGACGGAGACGCAGGGGCAGAGTTCGGGAAAAGCACTGCCCTACAAAAGCAGTTGGAGAGAAGGCAGAAAAGTGGAAACAGCTGCAGGGACTGAACTAAAAAGGGAGAAAGGAGAAAGGAGAGGGTTTAAATTCCATTAAGACTCTATAAACAGAGAAAACAGAGTCAATACCTGGCATTGCTCTGGTGAGAAGGCGTATCCCTAGGAGCAGAGTGAAGTCTGGGGGGTCCTCAGGTGGTTCCCCTGCTGGGAGGAAATTTGGTGGAGGCTGTGTGCTCTTCCCCTGCAAAAGGCAAAAGCCCCAGCGGACCTCAGAAAACAACCACATTTGCTGGTGCTGGAACAAGGTAGTTCAGGGTGAAGCCTGGTGCCAGATGTGTACAGTGATTTTCTATACTCCCTGAAATGCTGCTGCTACACGGTTGCGTGAACTTTTTCTGAGGCAGGCTGGCACCCAGGCAGTCTCTGGTCATCAGTAGCAGCATGGTCCCGCGAACACTCCCTGGGTGCAGCCAGTACCTGATCGTTGCTCAGTGAGACCCTCCAGCAGAGGGGCAGAACTAGTCAAAGCCGCAAACCCTCCAAAGTAAGGGGTCAGGAAAAACAGCCACTTCTGAGATAAAACTCAGGAGGAAGGTGCCACCTGGCAACCTGACGGCTTGGTCGCGGACACAGGAAAAATCTGGAAGTGGATGGAAGCCGGAGACAAAGGACCATACGCAATTGCTGGTGTGGGAGAATAGAGTTCTGATACTAGAGGCCGTGTATCTAGGTGATGCCAGGGTCACCCCTCCCGCGCATGCGCATACACACCTATAGCGCAACAACAATCCACACCGGTAAGCTAAGCAGCGCCATCTAGTGGAGAACAGAGCCATTACACTAAGCCCCGCCCAACCGGGCCAACCTCCCTCTTCAGGAACACAAGTCTCTCCGCTTGCTCAGTTTATAAATTGCTTCATAGTTTGACTTCTAGCGGAAAACGATGTAGTTTAATCATATTGCAGTCTGCTCACTGGTGCATCTATTCAACTTTTTTCATTTTCTTTTCTTATTCTTGAATACAGAAAGAGAAAAAATTTATTTTTCATTTTTAAGTTTTATTAAAATATTTTTAATTTTTTTCTACTATATTTTTAACATTTCTGTAAATTTTTCAAATTCTATTTTACTTCCATCACCTCATTTTATCCTACTTTATTGTATTCATTTTTTCAAATTTTCAAATATTTTCCTTTTTTTCTTTTTTCTTTCCTTTATCTTTCCCTTTTTTCTCTAATCTATAAAGCTCCTTTCAACAACCAGACCAAAACATGCCTATGATCTAGCATCATTTATTCAATTTTCTGTGTGCTTTTAATTTTTAATTTTAATTTTTTTAACTTAATAATTCCTTTTCTTCCATCAAAATGATGAAATGAAGGAATTTACCCCAAAAGGAAGAACAGGAATAAATGACAGCCAGAGACTTAACCAGCACAGATGCAAGCAAGACGTCTGAACCAGAATTTAGAATCACGATAATAATAACACTAGCTGGGTTTAAAACAGATTAGAATCCCTTTCTGCGGAGATAAAATTCCAGTATGAATAAAAAAATGCTATAACTGAGATACAATTTTGAATGGATGCCACGGTGGCAAGGATGAGTGAGGCAGACCCACAAATCAACGATAAAGAGGATAAACTTATGGAGAATAATGAAGCAGAAAAAAAGAGGGAGACTAAGGCAAAAGAGCACAATTTAAGGATTAAAAATCAGTGACTCATAAAAAAGGAACTACATCAGAATCATAGGAGTCCTAGAGGACGAAGAGAGAGAAAAGGGCTTAGGAGGGTTATGTGAGCAAATCATAGAAAACTTTCCTAACCTGCGGAAAGACACACACATCAAAATCCAGGAAGCACAGAGGACTCCCATTAGATTCAACAAAAACTGACCATCAACAAAAAGCCACCATCAATTTTGTCAAATTCACAAAATACTCAGGCAAGGAAAGAATCATGAAAGCAGCAAGGGGAAAAAAATCCTTAACTCACAAGGGAAAACAGATCAGGTTTGCAGCAGACCTATCCACAAAAACGTGGCAGGCCAGAAAGGAGTGGCAGCATATATTCCATGTGCTGAATCAGAAAAATATGCAGTCAAGAATTTTTTATCCAACAAGGCTGTCAATCAAAATAGAAGGAGAGATAAGAAGTTTCCCAGACAGATGAAAATTAAAGGAGTTTGTGACCACTAAACCAGCCCTTCAAGAAATTTTAAGGGGGACTCTCTGAGGGGATGAAAGATGAAAAAAAAAAAAAGACCAAAAACAACAAACACTAGAAAGGACCAGAGAACACCACCAGAAACTCCCATTCTGTAGCCAAAATACTGGCAATAAACTCATATCTTTCAGTACTCACTCTAAACATCAATGGTCTAAATGTTCCAATCAAAAGACATAGGGCATCATAATGGATAAGAAAACAAGATCCATCTATATGCTGTTTACAAGAGACCAACTTTAGACCTAAAGACACCTTCAGATTGAAAGTAAGGGGATGGAGAACCATCTATCATGCTAATGATCAACAAAAGAAAGCTGGGGTAGCCACACTTATATCACACAATCTAGACTTTAAAATATAGACTGTAACAAGAGATGAAGAAGGGCATTATATCATAATTGAGGGGTCTAACCACCAAGAAGACCTATCAATTGGAGCAACATTTATGCCCCAAAGATGAGAGCACCCAAATATACAAATCAATTAATCACAAACATAAAGAAACTCATTGATAATAATACCATAATAGTAGGGGACTTCAACACCCGACTTACAGCAATGGACAGATCATCTAAGCAGAAAATGAACAAGGAAACAATGGCTTTGAATGACACATGGGGCCAAATGGACTTAACAGATATATTCAGAATATTTCATCCTAAAGCAGCAGAATATACATTCTTCTCCAGTGCACATGGAACGTTATCCAGAATAGATCACATATAGGGACACAAATCAGCCCTCAACAAGTACAAAAAGATCGAGATCATACCGTGCATATTTTCAGACCACAATGCTGTGAAACTTGAAATCAACCACGGAAAAAATGTGGAAAGATCATGAATACTTGGAGACTAAAGACCATCCTACTAAGAAATGAATGGGCTAACCAAGAAATTAAAGAGGAAATTAAAAAGTACATGGAACCCAATAAAAATGATAACACCACAGCCCAAAACCTCTGGGATGCAGCAAAGGCAGTCATAAGAGGAAAGTATATAGCAATCCTGGCCTTTCTAAAGAAGGAAGAAAGGTCTCAGGTACACAACCTAACCTTACACCTTACAGAGCTGGAAAAAGAACAACAAATAAAACCCCAAACCAGCAGAAGACAGGAAATAATAGAGATTAGAGCAGAAATCAATGCTATTGAAACAAACAAACAAACAAAAAAACAAACAGTAGAACAGATCGATGAAACCAGAAGCTGGTTCTATGAAAGAATTATCAAAACTGATAATCCACTAGACAGTTTGGACAAAAAGAAAAAGGAAATGACCCAAATAAATAAAATCAAGAATGAAAGAGGAGAGATCATAACCAACACAGCAGAAATACAAACAATAATAAGAGAATATTACAAGCAATTATATGCCAATAAAATGGGCAATCTGGAAGAAATGACAGATTCCTGAAAACATCTAAACTACCAAAACTGAAACAGGAAGAAATAAAAATTTGAACAGACCAATAACCAGTAAAGAAATCACATTAGTAATCAAAAATCTCCCCCAAAAACAGGAGTCTAGGGCCAGATGGCTTTGCAGAGAAATTCTACCAAACATTTAAGGAAGAGTTAACACATACTCTGTTGAATCTGTTCCAAAAAATAGAAATGGGAAGAAAACTTTCAAACTCTTTCCATGAAGCCAGCATTACCTTGATTCCAAAACCAGACAAAGATGCCATTATAGACCAATTTCCCTGATAAGAACTACAGACCAATTTCCCTAATGAACACGGATGCAAAAATCTTCAACAAGATATTAGCCAACTGGATCCAACAGTACATTAAAAAAATTATTCACCACAACCAAGTGGGATTTATACCCTGGATGCAGGGCTGGTTCAATATCTGCAAAACAATCAATGTGATTCATCACATCAATACAATAAAGGACAAGAACCACATGGTCCTCTCAATATATGCAAAGAAAGCATTTGACAAAATACAGCATCCTTTCTTGATAAAAACCCTCAAGAGGGGCGCCTGGGTGGCTCAGTTGGTTAAGCATCCGACTTCGGCTCAGGTGATGATCTTGCGGTTCGTGGGTTCGAGCCCCGTGTCGGGCTCTATGCTGACAGCTAGCTCAGAGCCTGGAGCCTGTCTTCGTATTTTGTGTCTCCCTCTCTCTCTGGACCTCCCCTGTTCATGCTGTCTCTCTTTTTCTCAAAAATAAATAAAACATTTTTTTTAACCCTCAAGAAGATAGAGAAAGAAGGATCATATCTTAAGATCATAATGGCCCTATATGAAAGACTCAATGCTAATATCATCCTCAATGGGGAAAACAGAGTTTTCCCCCTAAGGTCAGGAACAAGACAGGGATGTCCACTCTCACCACTGTTATTCAACATAGAATTGGAACTCTTAGCTTCAGCAATCAGACAACATAAAGAAATAAAAGACATCCCAATTAGCCAGGAGGAGGTCAAACTTTCACTCTTCACAGATGACATGATACTCTTTATGTAAAACCAAAAGATTCAGGGGCACCTGGGTGGCTTAGTCGGTTAAGCATCCGACTTTCGCTTAGGTCATGATCTCGCGGTTCGTGGGTTTGGGCCCCGCGTCGGGCTCTGTGCTGACTGCCAGCTCAGAGCCTGGAGCCTGTTTCAGTCTGTGACTCCCTCTCTCTCTGACCCTCCCCTGCTCACGCTGTCTCTCTCTCTCTCTCCTAGAAATAAATAAAAAACATTAAAAAAGAAAAACAAAAGATTCTACCAAAAAACTTCTAGAACTGATCCATGAATTCAACAAAGTAACAGGGTATAAAATCAATGCACAGAAATCGGTTGCATTCCTGGACACCAACAATGAAGCAACAGAAAGAGAAATCATGTAATCAATCCCATTTACAATTGCACTAAAAACCCTAAGATACCTAGGAATAAATCTAACTAAAGAGGAGAAAAATCTATACACTGAAAACTATAGAAAGTTATGAAAGAAATTGAAGAAGACACAAAAATGGAAAAATATTCCATGTTCCTGGATAGGAAGAAGAAATATTGTTAAGATGTCAATAACTACCCAAAGCAACCTACATCGTCAATGCAATACCTATCAAAAAACCACCAGCATTCTTCACAAAGCTAAAACAAACAATCCTAAAATTTGTATGGAACCAGAAAAGACCCCGAATCGCCAAAACAATCTTGAAAAAGAAAACCAAAGCAGGAGGCTTCACAATCCCAGACTTCAAGCTGTATTACAAAGCTGTAATCATCAAAATAGTATGGTACTGGCACAAAAACTGACACTCAGATCAGTGGAACAGAATAGAGAACCTAGAAATGGACCCACAAATGTATGGTCAACTAATCTTTGACAGAGCAGGAATGAATATCCAATGCAATAAAGCCAGTCTCTTCAACAAGTGGTGCTGGGAAAACTGGACATGCAGAAAAACTGCGACATGCAGAAAAATGAACCTGGACCACTTTCTTACACCATACACAAAAATAAGCTCAAAATGAATAAAAGACCTAAATGTAACACAGGAAGCCATCAACCTCCTCAAGGAGGAAGCAGGCAAAAACCTCTTTCACCTTGGCTGCAGCAACTTCTTACTCAACATGTCTCCTGAGTCAAAGGAAACAAAAGCAAAAATGAACTATTGAGACCTCATCAAAATAAAATGCTTCCGCACAGCAAAGGAAACAATCAGCAAAACTAAAAGGCAACCGACAGAATGGGAGAAAATATTTGCAAATGACATATCAGATAAAGGGTTAGTATCCAAAATCTATGAAGAACTTATCAAACTCAACACCCAAAAAACAAATAATCCAGTGAAGAAATGGGCAAAAGACATGAACAGACACTTCTCCAAAGAAGACACCCAGAGGGCCAACCGACACATNTATTTATGCAAAGGATACAGGTGTGCTGTTTTGAAAAGGCACATTTACCCCAATGTTTATACCAGCACTATTGACAATAGCCAAAGTATGGAAAGAGCCCAAATGTCAATAGATGGATGAATGGATAATTAAGATGTGGTATAATATATATATATGTATATATATTGCCATTTGCAACTATGTAGATGGAACTAGAGGGTATTATATTAAGTGAAATTAGTCAGAGAAAGGCAAATATATGACTTCACTCATACGAGGACTTTAAGATACAAAACAGATGAACATAAGGGAAAGGAAGCAAAAATAATATAAAAACAGGGAGAGGGACAAAACACAGAAGACTCTTAAATATGGAGAACAAACAGAGGGTTACTGGAGGGGTTGTGGGATGTAGGATGGGCTAAGTGGGTAAGGGGCATTAAGGAATCTACTCCTAAAATCATTGTTGCACTATATGCTAACTTGGATGTAAATTAAAGAAATCATTTTTTAAAAAAGTTACATTACTGCTTTGGTGAATAAAGAAAAAAGCTTATATGTAAAAAAAAAAAAAAAAAAGCTTAAGAAAAGCCTGAGGAAGAGAAGACTAAGCAGACAGGTCAACTAAATGCAATATGATACCTGGGACTGGATTTTGGAACAGAAAAAGGACATCAGTGAAAAATTCAGGCAAAAGGAGTAAAATGTTTAGTTAACCATGTGGCATTAATGCTAACTTCTTGGTTTTGAAAACTGTACCATGGTTCAAAAAAATGTTGATTGATAGTTGTGGAAGCTACTTAGAGGGTATAGGGGAGTTCTCTGTACTTTCTTTACCATTCTTTTGGAAACCTAAAATTATTTCAAAATAAAAAGTTATGGGGCACCTGGGTGGCTCAGTTGGTTAAGCATCCAACTTCAGCTCAGGTCATGATCTCACAGTTTATGGGTTCGAGCCCAGCGTTGAGCTCTGTGCTGACAGCTAGCTCAGAGCCTGGAGCCTGTTTCAGATTCTGTATCTCCCTCTCTCTCTGACCCTTCCCTGCTCATGCTCTCTTTCTCTCTAACTCTCTCTCTCTCTTTCTCTCTCTCTCTCAAGTAAATAAAGCATTTAAAAACTATTTTTAAAAAGTTTGAAAAAACACAATAAATAAATAAACATTTTAAAAAATTTTTAAAAAGAAATTCCAATGGAGTATATCAAAATGTGCCAACTTAAAACAGGAGACAGAAGGAAGCTTAACTTCAAAGATAAACTACACAACTCACTTAAAAAGCTGGAACAAGAGCAGCAAAGCAAGCTCAAGAAACAAGAAGGAAGAAATACAAAAGGGCAAACATTAATGAAGGGGAGAAGAAAAAAATTTAACCGAACTCATAACCTGATTCATTTTTTTTAATAAGCTAATTCTTTGAAAAGATTAATGAAAAAACATTCTGGCAAGACTGATCCAGAAAAGAAATGAGAAAGAGAAATTATCCACTGAAATAAACAAATATACAAGGAAGGGGAGGCATAAGCCCAGACAAAATAAAGATAAAGGATAAAGCAATGACCTCTTTGAAAGTAGGCTTGCTAACATATCATATGTACATCTGATCAAGAGTTGAGATTACACTACCAATTTACAGGAATGCAGAGGACAGGGAAACATGACAGACTAGAGAGGCAATCACAGGAAACTAGACAGATGACACAATTTTTTTCAGATGAGGGAAAAACAGCAGAGGGAGCAGGATGTATAGAGAGATTAGAAGACAGGTCAACCAAGTGCGATACACAGACTTTGCTTTGATCCTGACTTAAATTTTTTTAATGTTTCTTTTTATTTTTGAGAGACAGAGACAGAGCACAAGTTGGGGGGAGGAGCAGAGAGAGAGGGGGACACAGAATCCAAAGCAGGCTCCAGGCTCTGAGGTGTCAGCACAGAGCCCAATGCAGAGCTTGAACTCACAAACTGTGAGATCACAACCTGAGACCCAAGATCATGACTTGAGCCAAAGTCAAACACTTAGCCACCTGAGCCACCCTGGTGCCCCCGATTTAAGTTTTTTAAATGACATGTATGAGACAATTGGAAGTTTAAACACTGGCAGTTTCTTGATGTTAACATATTATTAATTTCTGGGAGGAGGTAATGGCATCTTGGATTGGTTGAAAAAAGAGTCATTGTCTTTTGAAGATTTATACGAGAGCATCTGCAGTTATCATGATACAGTGTCAGAGGTTGGCCTCCCATGAATATGAGGGGCTGAGTGTGGAGTGATAGGTGAAACAAGGTTGGCCAGGAGTTGATAACTTTTGAACCACAGAGGATCCAGTAATCCTTCTACTTTTGGATGTGCTTGAAATTTCTAAAATAGAGGTGCCTGGTTGGCTCAGTCTGTGGAGCTTACAACACTTGATCTCAAGGTTGTGAGTTCAAGCCCCACATTAGGTGTAGAGATTGCTTAAAAATAAAATCTTAAAGGGGCGCCTGGGTGGCACAGTCAGTTAAGCGTCCAGCTTCGGTCAGGTCATGATCTCATGGTTCGTGGGTTCAAGTCCCACGTCGGGCTCTGTGCTGACGGCTAGCTCAGAGCCTGGAGCCTGCTTCGGATTCTGTGTCTCCCTCTCTCTCTGACCCTCCCCTGCTCACACTCTCTCTCTCTCTCTCTCTCTGAAATAAATAAAATGTTTTAAAAAATCTTAAAAAAGATTTCTAAAGCATTGCAGACAAGTGTTCCATAAACGATGTAACAACTAGATGTTATTGATAAATTTATTGGGAAATATGAAGTGTCAAGATATAGAACCAGATACTTACTTGACTAGACCAGTAAGTATCAAAGGGATTGAAGTGGTAATCATAGTTCTCCTCCTCAAAGCCCCAGCTCCAGATGGCTTCCCAGATGCATTCCACTCAACTTTCCAGAGACAGATAATCTTTATCCCATCACAGATTGTTCCAGTAAATGAAAAGACAGAAGCCCAGCCTTTTTTGTGAAATTAATGTAACCTTGATTCAAAACCAGATTAGGATGATACAAAGGGGAAAAAAATGATAGACCTATTTTACTTATGAATATGAATGCAAAAAATAAGATACTAACTGAATTGATCCAACAATGATGGAAAAAGATACAATTTATCCCAGCAATAAAGGATTTGCCTGCGAATGCATTGATGTTATTCATCACAGTAAAGCCCAACAGAGAAAAACCATGCATCTTTTTCAATAGATACAGAAAAAGTATTTAGTGTAGTACCACATCGATTTAAGATTTCATAATTAATAATCTTACAAACTAGGAATAGAAAAAGTAAGTTCCTTAAGTTGGTACCCAAAACCCACATCAAACATTTTTCCTCTAAAAAAATTTTTTAATGTTATTTATTTGTGAGAGAGAGAGAGAGAGGGACAGAGCACAAGTGGGTGAGAGGCAGAGAGAGAGACACATACAGAATCCAAAGCAGGCTCCAGGCTCTGAACTGTCAGCACATGGCCCAAATGGAGCTCGAACTCATGAACAATGAGATCATGACCTGAACTGAAGTCTGACATTCAACTGACTGAGCCGCCCAGACACTCCAAACAGTTTTCTTAAGGGAGAAAATTTAGGCACATTCCTTTGAAGACTGAGAACAAGACAAATACATACTATTACGGCTACTGTGTAGCAAAACAGTGCTGGAGATCTTAACCATTGTGGTAAGAAGAGGAAAAAAAAAAAAGAGGTAGACCAATTTGAAGGGAAAAATAAAACTTCAATTATTTATAAAATATATGGTCATCTACATAGAAAAAACATCAGAATAAAGAACCTATTATAATTAATAAAATTGAGCAAGGTTATCAGAAACAAGATCAACTTACACAACTTTCTACTGTTTATCTACACCAGTGGTTCTCAACGAGGAATGATTATGCCTCTCAGGTAGGGTGACACATTAACAAAATTCAAAAGGACACTCAGTTAAATTTGAATTTCAGATAAGCAATAAATAATTATGTAGTAAGACATATCCCGTGCAATCTTGGGGATAAAATACTGGGTGTCAGTATTTTGTGTGACAACCACACCCCCAGAGGACATTTTGGCACAACTGGGGAAGAGGTGCCGCTGGCATCTGACCGGTGAAAGCCAGGGATGCTGCTAGCATCACAGCCCTTACAACAAAGGATCAACCAGCCCCAAATATGAGTAGGGCCAAGGCTGAGATGCTCTGTGATAACCAGCCAGAAAATATAGTGGAAATCAAGGACTATGCCCAGCAAGTATAAACTGTCTGGGGATCAGGTTAACAAAGAATTCATAAAACTTCTATAGAGAAAACTTTGAAACTCTTAGAAAAGGCAGAAAAGATTAGATAAATACACAGAGACATTCTATGCTCTTGTGAATATGCAAAAGGTCAGTTCTACTCTGAAAATTGCTAAACCCATTGTAACCCCAATCAAACTTTGAGCTGAATTTTCTTCAGAGATTTGATACGTTTATTCTAAAATTTACATGGATAAAAAAAGGACCATGACTAGCACAATTAAGTCTGAAAAAGAAAAGAGGGAGAGACTGGTTTGCTAGATATTAAGACACCCTAGAAAGTCATGGTAATAAAGTTTGTTACAGCTCCAGAACAAACAAAAGAGGTCAACAGGGCAGAAAAGAGCACTCAGAGACAGATCCTGGCAAACTTCATGTATTTCAGAAAAGCTGCCACAAATCAGTGAGGAAGGGCCAACCAACTCACTAATGGCATGAGAAACCAAACTTGAACAAAACTGAACCCTACCCAATACTATATGGAAGATGGACACCCACAGGGTGTTACATTAACCCTTTTAAGTGAAAAGCAAAACTATACATAAAATTAACAGAAGACAATGTCAGTGGGTTAAGGGTAAGAAAGGTCAGAAGTACAAGCCATATAGCAAAACGGAGGGGTAGATTTGCTTACAACAAAAGAGAGGGACTCCTATCACCAAAGGATGCTGTGAACAAAAATAACAGACTGGAGAAGATGTACGTAACACCTAACGCAACAACAGACTGACATCTACATTAAACAAGAGACTCTGGTAAATCAACTAAGAAAAAATAATCAGCAAAGAGTATGAACAGGCAGTTAACTGAAAAAGATCCTAAAAGGCTAAGAAAGATATCTTTTCGTAGAGAAATGTACTCTTATCGTAGAGAAATGTACATTAAAGCAAGCACACAATGTGTTTACACATATAGGTGGATTAGGAGGAAGTTAACGGAGGATGAAGTGAGAGAAGAAGGGGAAAAATAGTTGGGGAGAGGGAGGGAGGCAAACCATGAGAGACTCTTGAATGCTGAGAACAAACTGAGGACTGATGGGGGTGGGGGAGAAGGGAATTGGGGTGATGGGCATGGAGGAGGGTACTTGTTGTGATGAGCACCGGATGTTACATGTAAACCAACTTGACAATAAATTATTTTAAAAAACAAGCATACAATCTCATTTTACATTCAGCACCTTAATAAAAATTAGGAAGCTGGATAATGATAAGTGTTGCAGGAGGCTTGCTGTTGGGGGCCTGGGGGCTGGGGCAGCCTTTCAGGAGAGGAACCCGGCAATATGGGATCAGATTAAGCAAATGCACCACCTGTGATCCCGTTAGCCTGCTCCTGCGAATGTGCCCAAAGACATCATCCAAAGATGATTAAGGGGACGGACGTGTAAAGACGCTCCCTGTGGTGAGGATTGTGCGGCCAGAGCAGGGCCGAGCCACACATGCAGCACTGGGAGCCTGGGTGGGAAAAAGATGCATGTATACAAGGGAGGTTGTGCAGTAACTGGAAGTAATGGATTAGCTGTATGCACAGTAGCATCAATGGGTCTTAAAAAGCATGATGCTTAGTGAAAAACAAAAAAAGACTTTTAGCCAATAACATTTGTAAATTAAAAAGCATGCCCACAAAGCAATGGATGGATTCACAAAGACACAAGTAAGTTGCACATCAACACAATAACATGATTGCTGATCATGTGTGAAGAGTGGGGAAGAGAAATGAGGATAAAGGGAAATAAGATTTAAAGAAAGCTAGAAAGGTCCTTGCAAAGACTAGAAAACAAACGTGCTGAACTGAGGAGGAGTATGAGTAATTTAGTAATTTAGCCTTCTGCACCTGGGGCCTATGGAAAACAAAGCAGCCAAGAAAGAAAAAAAAGGTGCAATGGGCTTGACAGAAGCTGGAAAAGCTATTTCCCAGCTTTAAGCAACTTGGGTGCAGACTGTCCATTTGTTTGAAAGAAATAGTTTTCCCAGTGGTGAGGGACCCCTGGAGGAGAAGGTGGAAGCCGGGCAGAGAAGCAGCGTGAGCACGGGGATGCGGGCTGCTGAGGGTCTCCAAGTCGGGGTGCCCGATTCCCAGAGGGGTGGACGGCCAGTTGAGGGGGTGCTGCGGTTGTTACCACAGAGGAAGAGGCCTCACCTGTGCCCACTGTCCAGCGAGGCAGAGGGGACATTCAGGGAAACACATTAATCCTCATGTTGTATATAATAATTTCATAACAAAAACAGGATCATAATATATTGCTGTGTACATACTTTCATCATGAAGCAGCATATCCTTCTACAAGGCTGTCATGGTTTTATGGGGTCCATGCAAGTTACTTGTTGCTCAGGTCCAGGCCCCACCCTCCACTGGTCACAGTCTCCCTTCCAGTTGGCTCCCTCCCAGGCTCAGCTGACAGAGACACTGCAGAAAAGTAGAAGATGGGAGAGAGAAAAGCCAGGGTATTTCTAACCGACTTCCTCCCTGGTCTATCATTCCAGCTCCTGCACCCCAGCTCCCCCAGCTTTTGGACTTGGTCCAGCCAGTGGGATAGAAATGGGTTTTTTTGGACACTGCTGATCTCTGGGTTGCTTCTCCATATTCTGGCTCCTCAGCTCTTTCATCACCTGTATAACCAACTGGAATAGATGGTCTTCCTGACAGGACCCTCATCCAGGGCGGGCAGACCCACTGTATGGAGTGAACCTTTGTTTATTATAAATCATACAGTAGCCAATGTCCTCGAAGCTAAATCTTGGTCTCTAACTATCCATTTCCTCTGCACAAATTACTAGAAAACTACACAAAACATGCTTTTGCTGTCTATTGCCCGTTTCCCCCCTAAATGGTTGTACCAGTTTGCACTTGCAACAACAGTATATGGGATGCTTCCATAATCTCACTGTCGATCAGGGCCATGTCAGTGGGTGTCAGCGGGGTCTTGTGAGGAATGGATTGCCCAGGTTTGTGTTTTACTGGAGAGAGGGGAAAGGTGGAGAGGGGAGACATGCATGTTTTTTAGACATTTATGTAAGGGCTTTATATCCTGAAAGTGAATCACATGCCTACAGAGACCAGCCACAGGCCCCTGAGGGCTCTGCTAATATCTCGGCCAAACTCCCTAAACAGTATTCGGCCATGGTTCTTTACTGATACTTGAAAGCTACAGGTTCAAAATGGCCTAGGAGAGGGCTTCTATCTTCCAGTTCCATTGGAACGGAGTTTCTGAGAAGAGAAATATCTGGGGTCAAGACCAAGTCTTGGCCACATGCCTCTCAAGCAAGCACACACAGTCAAAATCAAGTCAAAATCATTAATTATTCACACTGGTTAGGACATCCTAATATGCCCAAAAGATGACTGCATTCTTTAAAATTCTCATGAATCACACACTGAATATTTTGAAAAAATGTTAAAATTTATTAATAGTTAACATCACATAGTTAATTCAACTAGTTCTTTAATATACATGACAAAATCTTTACTAGACTGAGTGCTCAATGGTTTGAGATTCAACACATCCCGGTCAAAGATTGAGATTCACTGTATTTACATCAGGCAAAGCAGCAGCAGCAAGGAACTGTCACCTAACTGTGGGAACACAAACCTTCAAAATGCATTTTCTAGCATTCCTTTTTCGAAACCAACAACACATGTGTAATAGCCACACACACACACAGCTCTACCTTTTTTAAAAAAAAAAAAGGTGCAATTTCATACACAGTGCCTAATTTTCAAGTTTAAAAGTTAAAAATCATCTCTACTTGTTGGGCATTCTTTAGTGATACACAAACCTAGACACTGTTCTCAGTACAAGTGTGATAAATGTGCAAAAACTGGGTGCTATTGAGTTGTGTCTTTCCTTCCTTGTTTTGATCTTTGATTCCTACTCAATAGTGTTATGGGGCCATTCCCTCTTTACTGTGTAGTTGCAGTGTGTGGGTGCGCATATTTTAGAGAAGGAGTGGGCTTTTGGACTCAGAATTAACTGCACTCCTGAAAAGTAGAGTATACAAGATTTTATCCCACCCCATTCCTCCCAACTGCACCAACAGTTTGAAATAAATACTGTGTATAAAAACAGCTCAGCCTAGAGAAGCCCTTGGACAATGCTTCTCGTAAAACATTTACGAAACAAACCGATTTTGCTAGGAGGGCACAAATCCACCAAAAGTGTTGTCCCTGAGGTTTTATTCATTTGATTGTTTCATTGTTTGGTTTTGGTTTGCTATTAACAGAATTTTTAAAATGTTTTTGGTGGCTTCCTTTATCTTCTTAGAGAGCTTAAAAAATACTACTGACTGCCCTTAGAATGACAACTCCTAAGCAATGAGTCTGTCTGAAATGATTCTTGTTTCCTTTGGTTAAAAGCCTGGGTAATATTGCCCCAGGAAGGTCTAGACAGAGCAGCCAGTCGCTGTGGTTTTTTCAATCCAAAGACCCAGCTTCCCTCACTGTTCCCTGCCTTCCACGTTTCCGAGTCTGCAGGTTAAAAAGGAGCCGGGAAGGAGCTACTTGGCCATTCACTCACCCTGAAGAGGCTTCCTTTCTCTTCCCACAGGCGAATGAGGTATTTCTAGTGACCTGTCAGTATCTTCACCTTCCATCCTGAAACTACGCTCATCTACTACAGAGGCCGAGTCTGAAGACACCCTGTGTATGTATATACATAACAACTTGACATATAAATACATTACATACAGCCCATCATTACATACAGTGTCAAGATAAAGGAGCAGATGTACTTCATCAAGTAAATAAATTTCAAACATAAATTAAAATGAAAGTAGGGTTGTTTCCGCTTCTGCAGGAAAAAATTTAAAAACAGACCAAAAACATCTCCCCACCCCCAAAGGTCCGTTGCTCATGGATGACTCAGGAACCCACAAGGAGATATGACAAGCCCACTCGCAGGATGTGTCAACTCATGGCTTTGGTTTTGTTTGCTCAGATTCGGGATGCTTTAACTCCAGGAAGAGCATCTGCTAGAACCCATCAGGCTTGGAAGTGAGGTTAAAGAGGTGCTGCCACATGGCTATCCATGGATTGCCCTCCATTGTAGCCTCTCCTCCCACCCCACCACTTCTGCCTGTGGAGGATCAGGCTCAGGTTAGTGGAGATCGCCGCAGGTCTCAGAGCAGAACAATATCCACCTCCATGCTGGGGAATGCTCTTCACCTAGAAATGTCACGTCCAGGGTCCATGGTGAAGCAACCGTAGCTTTTCATTAGTGTCCCCATCCTGTGGGATTATACAGGGACATGGAATTTGGCCAGGGGGATTACTAAAGGTTAAAATTTGCCTTCTTAAGTTTTCAAAGAACCAACAGGAAGAGTTGTGACGAGTATGAACAAGTCCTTACTTCAAAACCTATCTATCTCAGGAAGGCTAAGGCTTGGGCGCTGACCTCTACGGTAAGTACACATAGAGAAAACACCCAGTCCAACGGGTTTTCCTCTGCCAAGGAAAAGCCAAGGGGTCTGTCTCTGACACAGGGGATGACATCTTATAATTTAAAGCAGGGAAGAGAGGGAACCCGAGGAAGACCGTTCCGATTTCAGGGACTCTATCGCTGTCCAGCCTCACGGATGCGGCAGGCCACAGCAGTGATGAGAGCTGCCCCCTTCCCGCTGCCATCTTCTGACTCCAGGAAGGACACATCACATTTCGGAGCCAGGTCTTTCACCGTCTCATGCATGACTTTGGCAAAGCTGCAAACGTTGGGAGGAAGACACAGGAAAAAAAATAAAATACCTTAGTCATGATTAATTTGTGTCCTCAGAGATGAGACCCTAAGAAGTTATGCTGGAAACCCAGGAATTATTAAGATCACCAAGAGGAAGACAGCTACCATGTATTGAACACTATGTATTGTGTATCCAAAAACCAAGGCTTGTGGAGGTTAGCAACATGCCCAAATTCTGTCACAGCAGGCGAGTGGGGGGCAGAGACCCTTGTGAGACAATTACTGGAGATTCTGGAAGCTGTCTTCTTGAAAGTAATAAGTAGAAGAGAAGTTCAACAGTCACGGGCATCACGAGTGTACCCTGAAGAAGGGCATATCTGGTCCCTATATTCTGGAAGACCAAGCCCCATTCACTTGATACTTCATTTTCCAGGGGTATGGACTCACATCAGATCCACATCTAATCCAAAATGCCATTAAAGATAAAAGGTTCATGGGGTTTGCTGTAGGTGCATTACGGTGATCACAGAACCTTCCAATATGGGACTAGAGAGAAAGACAGTCACCTTGTACCCCCAAGAGAGCAGGGTCAGGAAGCCCTCTTCATCTATGAAGCAAGCCTCAGTGCCAGTGGCTTGGCTTCTGTCCCCCTCCCAACTCTCCTCTGGGACAAAGATTCCTAATCTTCAGACACTGATCATCAAGATGAGGGACTTGCAACTTCTCAAGTTTCCCTCTTTTCACTAACTGTGTAAACTCTGGGCAAGTCTCTCAACTCCTCGAAAGAGTCATTCTATGCATATGTAACATTTCAATCTAGGAGTCTCTCTTTCCTCACTCTGTCCCACCTATTGCTCACTAGGGTAACAGCTTTGTTCTTTTAACTTTAAGCTGAGAAGCTTCCAGGGGGAAGGGACTGGGGAACTTCCTGAATTCAAAATGATTCACTCAAAACATATGCAGATGAGCGAAGACGGGAGAGGAACAATGGCTGATGAGAGAAGAAGAGAGATGGAGAGACAAGGAAAAGTGTAGAAAGAAAAGGAAATTCAGTGCTTCCACACTAGAGGAGCTTGAGAGACATGCTTTATATAAATGGCCAGACGGGGGCGCCTGGTTAGCTCAGTCAGTTGAGCATTTGGACTCTTGATTTCAGCTCAGGTCATGATCCCAGGGTCCTGGGATCGAGCCCCACCTAAGGGGCTCTGCATTGAGTGTGGACCCTGTTTGAGAATCTCTCTCTCTCCCTCTGCCCCTCCCCCACACTTGTGCACGAGTGCTCTCTTTCTGTCTCTCTAAAATAACAAATATATTTTTTAAGGACCAAACAGTAGATACACTTTCAGCTTTGCGGCAGCTACTCTGCCCCTGTAGAGTGAAAGCATCCAGAGACGACACATACACCAGTGGGCATGGCTCATGTTTATAGAAACAGTCATGGCTATAATCTACCAGTCCCCATGCCAGACTGCAGAAAATATCTCTCTCCAGAGTTCCCACACATTTCTTAGAATGTTCACAGCAACAGTGCTTGTAACAGACAAAATCTAGAAATAACCCAATATCCATTAGCAGGACAATAAACTAGAGTGTTCTCATTCAAAGGTATGCGAGGCAGCCCTGAAAATTAATGAGCTGCATTTGCATACTTTGATGTGGATGTGTCTCAAAGCTATAAATGCTATGTGGGAAAGCCAGTCATGAAAGAACTGGACTCCCTTGATGGCGGTTCAAAATTAAGTAAAACAGAACCATAGCGATGCATACACAGCTTTGCAGGGAAAAAAAGAAAGGGACTAAGTCACCAGGGGACCTTCCCCTGGCAGGGGACAGGGACAGGGGACACCTGAGTCTTCCAGGCTGTGTGGTAAAACATAGCCCTACTTCCAGTTCTTAACCTTTAAAGTACGACGTATAGATCATATACACTCATTTGGAATGCCAGGTCGTTTGCTGTAAAATAAGGAGAGAGAAAGAGAGAGGAAGGGAAAGCAAGGAAAGAACAGATGGAGAAAGAAAGATGGACAGGGAGAGTGGCGGTCAGGCACTCACTGAGGATGTAGCTTGTAAAGGGTCCCATCCACGCCCACTGTCACTTTGAGGGTGTCCAGCCCACGGTTTTCTCGTATTTTGTCCACCACGGCGGCCATGCCGGCACCACAGAGCTGGGCTGCCCGCCGTGCCACCACCGTGCACACCTCTTTGACGATGATGCTGTCGTCACAGGTGCTCTCGAGCCCCAGGTGGTGCAGGATGGCGCGGACCTGCAGCAGGGCTAGGCAGTCACTGGGGGTGGGGGAAACAGGGAGTGGTCAGTCACATACACGAGGGGCTGGTGGCCCCTCCGCCACTCCAGGGGACGGGTCATGTGGGAGCCCCCTAAGAGTGGATCCTGTTCTTGAACTTAGTTCAGGAGCCCATGCTCATCCCACTGGACCATGTGGAGCTCTCCTGAGTGTGATGGGAACACAAAGAAACGGGCCTCTATTCCAGTTTGCCCAGTTTGCGCAGGCAGTGCACTGCTACCATAAAACTGGTACTCAAGAAAAAAGGAAATTCACATCTATGTATTCCACTCATTTGGAAAGAATAAAGACAGTGACAGTGCTTGTGGCTGGCATGTTCAGCTCTTTCATATCCATTATCTCATTGCTGTTCACAGGTCAGCAGGACAAGCATCACCTGCTAGCAGAGACCCTTGTCCTCTCTGCTCCCCCACCGGGGGGGGTCTGATAGCTATTCATGCACTACTCAGGAAACGAATGTAAATACAATTGTAAGAAAATAAATATTATATGAAGGGAGCTGTTTTAGAACCCTTGAGTCAGCTTCCTGCACACAGAGAGACATGCAAACTAGAACATATTCCTTCTATTCACTGGTGCAGATGCCCTGGAACCCCACTCCTGCCCGTCATCCAGTTCCTGTTTTCCCATACACCTGACTATAATGTGCAGCATTAATTTTTAAAGGACCCTGAAATTCACTGGAATAATTTGGAACAGACTTTGCTGCCATTAGACAGGAGGAGGGGGGTTTTGCTTTAATGAGCCACCACATGGCCTGATTTCTTCTGCAATGCCTGGCATGCCAACCTTCACTCAATCCTGTCGGCCTTATTACCACGGCAGCAGTTAAGATGCACCCTCCTGCCGGGCATGAGCGTTTTAACAGGCTATCTTCCTTTGTGCATTCCAATTTATATCTTATGAGCAGGTATCTTTCTACCTTTGATAGTTGATCTAAAACCCAACCATATCACTTTGCATGGGGGGGTGGGGCACCTCGTGCCAGCTCAGCAGGGTTTTTCATGAGAATGTTATATATTTGCCCTTAAAATGCCAACTATCCATAACTTTAAATAAACACTATACAAAATGAATGTGTTCACTGCTAAACTGACCTTCATATAAGCCATACCCTGATCTGATTCAAGCTATGGAAATCCTTCAGCTTGTCTGTCCATGAGAAGGATATGGTCCCACCCTACCCCAGGCCCTAAATTCTCACCTCTCAATCTGAGACAGGAACTTGGTTTCAAAGATTCCTCTTGTCTTGAGCCGCTCTGAGATGCGGCCACGGAAGAGCAGCCCACGCTTGGTAAAATCGATGAGGATGTTACGGACAATCTCACCCAAGTACATGCCACTGATCATTTTCTCAAACCTGCAATGCAGATAATGTTCATGGAGGTTAAGCAGGAAGGTGAGATGCCCAGCACATTAGAAAGTAGAGGGCATGCAATGGTTCCCCTTCGTGGGAAAGGAAGTGCTATTTGATTCACTTGGGCAGGATTCCTGGTGTCTACACACACTGAGCCACAGCCTTCAGCAAAACTGGCTACAGTGCCTGAGGCCCAGGGGTTCCCTAGGATCATCTCCATCTTCTGGGCTTATCTCCCTTCTGATGCTTGATCCCAACTCCAAGGAGGAAAACACCCTCAAACCCCATCTCCAAGAAACCAGAAGGATGCTGAGTCTTAATCTTTAACTTCATCAGACATTCAGCATGTTTTCTCTCCAAACTAATCATTATCACTTTACTTGAATGCCAGCTGGAGATGCCCTGCCTTAGCCACCAAAACTGATGTGATGGCTCAGTGGCTTGAGGGCCTTTTGGCCTGAATAGTGCCTTTAAAAAAGCTGAGGCCCCTAGTTGCAACCAAGCCCCTATCCCCACTCCATCTTGTCCCATCCTTTCTTTCATTAATGACGCTTATCTGACCTCTAGAGGCATTTTCGTCTGTGACTTGTACTTGTGACAAAAGTATATTCTGCAGAACTACTGTCCCTGATGAATCCAGTTAGGAAACACTATACACAACCTCCAATGGGAAGTGTGCTTGTAGCTCAGAGCTCATGCTTAGTGAGGCTGGGGGTGGCCCTTATCCACTCTGACTATAGAAGATGTTACGAATGAATGGTTGGAGGAAAAGGAAGAGACATGTTCCTGTTTGCTTCCTGTTCCCCTCTGTGTCACGCCAGCTTCTTTACCCTACTATTAGCAGATGGCTCAACTGTCTTTCCTCACAGCCCCGGATGTAGGTTTTAACACCATCCCTTCCTATTTTCACAAGCGGTGGTAGGAAGGCTGCTAACATCTCTTAGCTCTATGTTCCTCAGTGTCCCCTTTACATCTTTTCATCCTTCTAAAACCTTTGTCACCAGTTCCCTATAAGAAATGCTCCTCAAAACACAACTATTGTGATTTGTTTTTCCAACTGGATTTTGAAGGCATCACAGTCCAACTAGGAGAACTTCCTGGATGTTATTTGATAGGAAAACCTTGCCACGGAAATTTCCTCTATTGATGTCTCAGGAACAGGTGTCCTGGGATTTGCTGTTGCAGAGGATCTGACTACTCGCTACGGTGCAGTTTTGGGGTACACGTACCAGGACCGCAGGCACTGGGGTGCCTACCTCTGTTTGCCAGGGTTGAGGGAAAGCTCATCCACAGCCACATCAAATTCCGTGCGGAAGTCGTCGAGGCACCCGTTGTCCCCGAAAGCCCCCCATTCCATGTTGACACACATCCGGCCCTCCTCCCCCTCCACCAGCTCCACGTTCCGCATCTCCTCCATGTAGCAGGCGTTGCTGCCCGTGCCTGCCAATCACAAACACGTTAGGGCCTCACTCCACACCGTCCCCACACCCGCCCAAGGACATGGGTCACAACGCAGGAAGGACTGCTGGGTCCTTACCAACGATGAGGCCGATTTCACAGTGAGGATCTTCATAGCCACAGGTCATCATCGTCCCGACTGTGTCATTCACCACGGCGACCACGTCCAGGTCAAATTCCTAAGAGGGCAAAAGCAGATCTCCGGTCCACCAAAGAACCACCATGTTCTTTCAGACCGTGTATTTGATACAGCCCAGCTCATTCTCACTTTTTGTTAAAATGTCACCTCCTTAGAGACCTTCCCTGGTCGTGCTATTTAAGAGAGCCCTTCTCTGACCCACTCACTCTGTCCTCACCCGACTTCATGTCTCCTCACAGCTCTATGGCACCTGACATTAGCTCATGGATTTGTTTATAGCACAAGTTTGTTGTGGGCATTCCTGAATCCTCAGTGCCAAGAGCAGGGCTGGACACGCAGTGGACACTCAGTCACCACTGAAGCACCACGCTAATTCTCCCCCTAACCCACACAACAGCACCCAACACTTCCCCACTTTCTGAACACAGATCATTCTGGGGCTCATGACACGCCTCTCCCACCTCTCGCCGGTGGATGGCTTCCTTCAGCAGGGTGACCACATCCTCTCCCTCGCAGCCCGATGCCTTGAAGCCTTTAGTCCACTTGAGGAGGATGCTCTGAAAATCACATAGGAGCACAGATGAGGAAAGCAGAGGAAGGCTCCTGTGCCATTCCTGGGGCCTGGCTGTGCCTCCAATTCCCAACCTCAGCAGGTCGTACAGATTCGCTTTAATGACCAATCATCCCTCCTACAAATGATTGCGTGCCTCCTATGCATGTGTTCCATCATTTAATCCTCACAGCAAACTGGTAACATAGTTTTCATTATTGTGCCCATTTTCTAGGTAACTGTGGCTCTGGAGTAACTTGCCCAAGGTCTGCAGCTTGGGGGAGAGGAGCAGGACTCACCCTTAGGCTGGCTGACTCCATGGGCCCCTAACACAACATCACTGCCCCTGCCAGGGAGCTAAGTTCTATACACATGTTTCTTTCGCTGGGAAAAGCAGTTTGCCCTGTCCTGTCCTATATTCACATCAGAAGGATCAGGGTCTCTCTCTTCATTGTCAAATTCCAGTATGGCGTGAACAAGTGTCCTGCCCACAGTTGGGTGACAGCTAGACTTTATACCACCCCTGTGAGGGAAGCACTTGAGACTCCTCAGAGCTCCCCATAAGCCACTCATCTCTAATGTGGCTGTCTGCAGTGTCATAGGGCCCTCTGGGGAATAAACACATGGTGATTTCACATGTGGGAGAACTGTTTCAGGTATTATCCCCTGGTTTCCTCTTTGCTGCTGGAGCCCACCGGGAAACAGCATCAAGGACTACTGGGCCACCTCCCTGCAAGGCTGGAATCCATAAATGGGCTGTGTGCTCACTACCTACCCACTTTCATGGCTTCTCTGGGCCTGGCTTGGCCTCGCCCCAGCTTGGCATTTCACAGCCCAGGAGTTTAGAATCACAAGTCAACCTGGATGTGTCACACAGTGTTCAGATCCCAGGAGATTTGAAAAACAAGACACGATCCTAACAGTGTCTTGGCTTACATATCTACATCCAAACAACTGTGTGCTCATCTCCACCTAACTGTCTTGCCTACAAATTAGCTTCACATCTCTAATGAAATTTTGAAAGTGATAAACTTTCAAGTTTACGAATGATCAAACAACATTATTCCAAGTAGTCCTTAATAAAGACATGCAGAGGCCCATGCAGCTGGGGAGATTTGCCCAAGGCCCCCAGGCAGTCAAGGCAGCTTGGGGCCTCTGGGTCTCAGCACCTGCTGGTTTTCCACTCAACAAGACAATCTTATCAGAGCAGAACCTAGCTTATAGATGGATTGAGCAACAGAGAGAACCCAGCTTCTGTTTGATCTCCTCTTAATTTTCACAGTGCTAGACTGAATACAGGCTCCCTACAAAACTTAGAACATACAGAGTGAAATCTAATACCATGACCTAGAATCTTGAAATGCAGGTAGAAACAGTGAACAGGTTCTTGGGTCACCTGATAAATCCTTAAAGATAGATACATGTTGGCATGAAAAGTAAAGCATGTCTATTTAAAACTATTTCAGGCAGGAAAATCCTGGAAGCATATACCCTGGAGAACACTTAGGAGTTCTCATCTTCTTTTGAACTGTAATTTTTGTGAGTCTCTATATTATAGAGATTATCTTCTTCTTAAAAAAATTTTTGTTAGTCTTACCACCAGTTTTTTCCCAACTATTTCCCAACTGTTGAACACTTAGGTTAGTTTCTAATGTTTTCATTATAATAAGCAATGTTTCATTAAGAATCACGTAAATATTTATCTGCACATTTGGTAATTTCCTATGGTAAACTGATATAAATGGAGAAGGCTTTGAAAACCTGGTGCACTGACACTAAGAAACATAATGTGAAAAGACAGGAATTAGAAAACCTGGGAGAGGGAATTGGTATAAGCTTGCGGTAACAGGGTAAGTGAGTACTCAGGATGGAATGCACATCATGATGGCTACAGCAAGCACTGCCGTGTGGTGTATTTGAAAGTTAAGAGGAAAGCCTTAGAGTCTCATCACAAGGAATAAAAACACTTTTATCCTTTTTCTGTTTTTTGTATCTGTAGGAGATGACAGATGTAAATTTATTTGTGGTGATCATATCACAACATATGTAAGTCAAATCACTGTGCTGTATACCTTAAACGTATACAGTGTGCATTTTAATATCTCAATAAAACTGGAAAGGAACAGAAAAGCAAAAACAGAAAAACACTGCACTGCTAACACTGGACAAATGGTGACACATGTTGGGAAATACTGGGTGAGGCAAGGGTTTTCATTGCAGGACATCCTAAAACCTTCACTGGACTGGTGCCCATGAAGAATTTAACTCAGGGGGGAGGAGGAGGAAGCACTTACAAAACTCAGGTGAGCAAAATGAGGATTGCTGTTCCAGGAATCCTGTGGGAAATGCTGGCCTTTCTTCCCTACTGGACTAGCCTCCCTGCACCTGTGACCTTCCCCACCTACTTGCCCTCCTCCACACTGCCAGGCCTTCCTGCCTTTCTTCCCCATCAACTCATGCTTTGGACTTGGAAGATGACCCAAGTGTTTTTCATGCCTTCCAGGTATGTGCTCAGACAACATCACACTGCGCATCCTCGGGGCCTTGGAACCCCAGAAGCACCACATTCCAAGCAGCAGCTCCTGCCTTCCTGAGCTTGCTTACATCGCAATTTGTTTGTAAGCACCTCAAGTAGGAACCACGCCTTTTGTACCCCGGCCACTCTGTCTACCGCATACTGTCCCTTCATAAACATGCACGTAAGGTTCTAGAAGACCAACTGAGACAGAGGGACAACTGCTTAGACAGTAGTATCCTAACATCTAATATGCCGATTATCAACCCAGAACAAGCCCAAGCATGACCTATTCAGCTCTCCTACATTCTCAACACACCAGGTCCAGAATATCCGAGAGCACCAGCCCTTTGTTCACCTGCTTCATGCCTGCGTGGGAAGTTGAAAAGGAATGAAAAGCACAGCTAAGGCTAGAGAAGCCCCAGGGCATCTAAACAACAAGAGATGAATGGAAATGTCCTAAGCCCAAAACAGGTCTCGGGAGCAGGTAAGCATCACGGAAAACGGGTTCATGTATCAGGAAACCAGAATTCAAATTGTGGCTTATCTACTCCCAAGCCTTCTGATTGGGAGCAAGATACTTGGCATCTCTATAGACTTTGTTTTTCTTTCTTCAAAATGAGCTTATAAATACCTACCTTCCACAGTTGCTGTGAGGGTTAAATGAGATAATGCACATAGGCAGCCTAGCACAGTGCCTGGCAAACAGTACTTTTTATCGTTAATATTTGGTTAGCGTCATCATCATCCCTAAGATTGTTACCTACTTCACCTCCACCAGCTCCAACGGAATCATTCCCATCAATAGGCCCCTCATCACAACTGCTTACTCGTGCCCTTCTTTTCCTCCTCTCAACTCAACTTTCTCCCCTGCTCCAAACTCTAGTTGGTGGAGAGTCAATGAAGCCCACAGACAAGCCCTCTGGGAAGGCTGTTACCTCATCCAGGCTGTTCTGCTGGCAGGGGAAGGAGAAGGTGAAGCCCAGAGGCAGGGACACGCCCTTCATGCCCATGTACTCAAGGAAGTCGGCAATGCATTGGACAATGTGGTCAAAGAGCTGCGGGGAGAAGACAAGCTCTGAGGGAGGGGTGCTGGCCAGGGCAGGCTGTCCCCAGCAGCTCCTCTCAGGAGAAATGCAAGTTCAGGCACAAACATGAGTGAAGACCAGGCCAGGGCCCTGGCCAGCTTGGCCCTCCCTGAGACCATGACTGAGCTGAGAAAGCATGGTCCTCCTGGGCGAGAAGTGAACGTCTGCTGGGGTCCCCTCCCAGACGTGCCACCTTGCCTCACCTCGTCCCCTGTGCCATGCATGACCTCCTGCGGGATAGAGTAGATCTTGTTGTGCATCTCCACTCCACGCCTCTTCCCATTCCTCACGCGCACCAGCAGGACTCGGAAATTGGTACCCCCAAGGTCCAAGGCCAGGAAGTCACCTTTCTCTGCAAAATAAACCCAGGAAGATCATGCGCTGGGGCACAGTAGGGGGTGACAGTCTAAAGTACTTTCCGCTAATGGGGAGTTCTCCCGGCAGCTCCTTAACCCCCACAGGGGTGATGGACTGTGTGCTCCATCTAACAGGAAAGAAAAGTAAGACCCCTGGGACCAGAGCCCTGCTATCTCCTTAGTGATCCTCCAATGAGTTCAGGTCGGCCCCAGAAGTCACAATGAGCTTGGCAAGACACCAGAAATTATGATACAGTACACTCAAAAATATCTAAACATGTCCTTTGTGCTAAATCAAAGGCCACTTTATGTTAGCTACTAGAGTAGAGAAAAAAATAGCCAAGTTCAACTCTTTAAAGGAAACTGAAGGGAAATCTTTTTACATGAGAAAACCCTCCTTTGTTGGGCAATCACAATGTGCTAGTGACTCAAACACATTCCTCATGCAACCGGCAGGCAGCCATGAGAAGGAGGCACTGCATTTCCCTCCAATGGATGGGGGAGATCTGGCTGAGCGAGGCTGAGTCACTCGAGTCACTCGCTCAGGCCCACACAGCCAGAAGAGGGTAGAGCAGGGACTAAGGCCCAGTCTCTACCCCTGGAACCTGTACCAATGGCTACAACATCAGTTCTCTCGAATTGGGAAAAGGCTGACATTTCTTCAGGTACAAGACCTAAACCAAGGGTCAGCAATCATTTTCTGTAAAGGGCTGGGCAATAAACATTTCAGGCCTTCTGAGCCACAGTCCCTCCTGCAATCAGACAACTTTGTAATGGTGGGGCAGAGGGGCCATAAATAATATGTGGACAAATGGGCATGGCTGTGAATTAGGGAAACTTTATTTTAAGAAATAGGCAGTGGGCTAGATGTAGCTTGTGGGCCTTAGTTTGCCAACCCCTGATGTAGGGCTTATAAGAACTGGTCCTGGAACAAAAACTCCTGGGTTTGAATCCTAGCTCTGCCATTTTCTGTGCGAACTTGGGCAGGTTTCTTAACTTCTGTGTCTCAGTTTTGTGCCAAACATATTAGTTTGTTAACAAAATTAATTACTAATTGCTGTTAACAGTTAAAATTCACATGTGTAAAGTGCTTACAGAAGTGCTTGGCACATAGTAGGCATTTGGTAAGCGTTTACCATTATTACTATTCAGTTTGTAGCAAGGGAATGCCTTGGCTGAGCTTACTGAACACTAGAATTTCCTAGTACTAGAGCTGAAGAAACATGTTCTGGTCCAAATATCCAACGCCAAGGCTAAGGGAGTCCTCCTGGGGCATCAACACCATGAAACAGGCACCGCGAGCTGGGGGGCAGCCTGCCGCATACCTGTGCCATCAGGGGTGGCACACACGTAGGTGGGCAGCATCTTGACAGGGGCAATGGCGTGGGTCTCCTTGCTCAGACCTCGCTCCATTTCTACCTTCATCCTCCTCTTGACCTCCAGCAGCTGCTCGCGGCTCAGCTTCAGAGACTCCAGGGTATTCTGGCGGGCTCGGTGTTGGTCAGCCAGCCGGTAGGCCACTGCCGTCACCATGGCTGCCCCCTTGCCACTGCCATCCTCGGAACGCAGGAAGCGGACGTCACAGTCAGGCACCAGGCGTCGCACTGTCTTATGAAGACGCTTGGCAAAACTGTAGTCCCCAAGATGGGGTAAGACATGGGTATCCGCGGTTAGAGTCAATGGTACAAAGGGCTCACTGCCTCAGCTCAAAGGCCAGGGAGGCACCTGCAGGAGCAGATGCCACCCTGATCATCCTCTCCCCACTCTCCCAGGTCAGGGTCATCACTGTGTTAATTAAAGCTCAGCTATGCAGCTGTGACCACGCTGGCTGGGTGGTGGGAAGGACTATTGTAGAAGTCACTACCCACTGCACACAATCACTGTAAGTAAGACCTCCTCTTCCCACAGGCCCCAGCTCCTCTGCCCAATGCATCAGCCTCAGACTTAGGGGATCCCAACACCAACTGCTATTCATGTTTCAGTGCTCATTTCATTAGACGCTGCCTGGGGAAGACCCAAAACAGAAAAAAGAGAAACACTCGTCCGGACTTAGGTCTCTCTTTGGCCAATTTCTGCCACCAATCCCAAAAGTGTCTGAACAGCTAAAGACAACATATGTGTTCAGCAGGAAATCCTCAGGTGGTGGCTGAGCCATGGTCTCTGGGGCCTCACTGCTCCACGTGTGGTCTGTGGGCCGCAACACCACTGGGAGCTAAGATACGGGGTCTTGGGCTGAACCCTTCTGAATCAGGATCTGCCTCTTAACAGGATTCCCAGGTGATTCGTGTGCATTTCAAAGTCTTTGCAGCAGTAGACTAGAAGACCAGGGAATACCAGTCTTCTAGCATCAACTGATTCAGTTAATGAAGGCCCGTTGACCTGGCACTCCTCTTAGGTAAAAATGATTAGATAATGAGTAAGCACAATAGAGAGATGGCCAGGTCCCCACTGAAATTTGAATATTTTGTACCCAAGGGATCCAAACATGGAGGGAAGGGCAGGATGAATTTAATACCCAGGTCAGCCAGAGAGGCTGAACTAGGGTGTCCTCTGGCAAAAGACACAGCACCTGTAGGGCCCACTCAGAATCAAGAGAGAGACAAACAAGTTCAGAGAAACCCTAACTCCTAAACTGGAAGGTGGCAGAAAGAGCCTCCCCAGCCCCACCCCACCCCCCGCCCCGGCCAGGAGAGCCCTGGATATAGCTGCTGTCGTCAAGAGCCCTCAGAAATCACTCCACCCCTGCCAGGGACACACCGTCCTGATCCTCACATGCCCAGCTGGGAGCTTATTCTACAGAGCTCCTCAACAACACGGTCCATCCTACCACTCCAGAATGCAAACCAGAGTTGGCTGGGCAGTCACTAGGGTCTCTCTCAGGCCTGTCAGGTGTCCCCAAGTGCTTTGGGGGCCCCGTCACTATGGATCCCGGCACACTGACTCACTGAGGGTGCTTCTTGTAGACAGAGCCATCAACCCCAATGGTGGAGCGCAGCCGCTCCTCGCCCTTGTTCTCCTTGATGCGCCGTAGCACAGCTGCCAGGGTGGCTGCACACAGGCTGGCTGAGCGTGTGGACACAATCTGGCACACCCGGTGAGTGGCCACACAGTCCTCCTGCGTCGGGTCTATGCCCAGCCGCACTAGCACCTCGCGGGCCTTCCGGATGCCATCCTTCTCCCTGGGAAACAGAAGGACAGTGTGTGGGCCTGGGTCCAACCCACTGTGGCCTGTGGGAGGGGGTATGTCAGCTGACAAGGAAACCACTCAGCTCTAGCAAACACCATCCTCAGTGAGGGTAGAGCAAGGGGAAAACGCAACAGAGCTAACATGAGGCTCATCTCCCAGACACACACACACACACACACACACACAAACACTGCTCAGGTACCCCCTTTTCCCCACTGAGAAAAACTAATATTTTTTATGGGTATACTATGTAAGGACAAGGCCCTGCTCTCATGACTTCACACATCAAGGTGTGTGTGTGTGTGTGTGTGTGTGTGTGTGTGTGTGAGTGTGTGTGTGTGTGTGAATACGTGCTGTGTTTGCTTAACTAGAGCTAGAGAGAACAGTGTCCCACTGTAGAGCCCACCCCATTTTCTCTCTGTGAAGCAGTCAGCTCATTGCCTTTCAGGAGGCAGCAGCGGGCGCTGGCTAACGTATGCAGAGACCGTGTCAGAGTCTGCAGCAATGAGCTTAGCACTCTCCTCGGGGGAACCAAGTGCCTCACAAGAATGCATCCTTCCATCCCCTTAGGGCTTAACAAGCAGGCACAATCCTCTCAAGATTTTCTATCTGAAGTTACAGAAAACATTCACTGTTCCCTTTAGCACCCAAATCCCCTCCTCTCCATCAGCTGGTCCCTGAAATGACAGGGCCATCTCAAACGACAAGTGGAAATCTCAAGAACAGGAACAGGGCCAACTCTTTGGATACTGTTAACTGAGAAACAAAAATCAGGCCGTCCTCACTCCCACTCATGCCACTCTGTGAAATGCAGGCCTCAGCTCTATCTATTGGAATTAAATGGGTAAATTTTAGGGCCATGTAAGGACCTATCCTTCTGTTATGAAGAAGGGGTCAAGATAGAGCCTTTTTGGAGAATCACCAACAGAGAAATAAAAGTCAGAATTTCAGAAGGGAGAGAAAGTAGATGCATATGAGTCATCAGGGGCTCCCTGTGAGCCCCCAGCATTCAGCCCAGCCTGACCCCCCCCCACACAGCACCATGAGCCACTTAGGTAGTGCATAAGAGTGGAGACTATCTGGAAAGTGAAGTCAAGCCACAGCCCCACCATGGCCCATGCTGGGCAAGACCTTCCTATTGTCCAAATCTGAAAAGTCAAGGGCCAGTGACCCTTCCTCATTCCCCCACAGCCTGTCTACACTTCTGGGGATCCACTGAGCAGACAGAGAGGGACCAGGAAGCTTACCCTTCAATATCTGAAACGTCTTTGGTCTCGAACTGGCCAGTAGCAAGGAGACCTGGGCTGACTTTCCCCCCAAAAAGCAGCTCCTCCTTGGCCATCTTCACCAGGATGAGTCTCACCAGTTCGCCCATGTACATCCCACTGATCATCTTCTCAAATCTGCAGGGAGATAGAGACCAAACAATAAATAAATGAAAGCAGATGCATAATGACATAGTAACTTGTGTGGCGCTGCTAGGAGTAAGATGTGCAGACAGACAACAGCTCAGGGGAGGCTGCAGGATCTGGGGTGCCTGGACCATCTCTGTAGGCCAGCGGGCCTTGAACTATGGAGGAAAAGGGCCTTTAACAGCCAAACTAAGCATCCAGGGGATGCACAACATATTCTGGGACAGCCTGAATTATAGGTCTAGTAAGTTACATGCAATAAAAGTGACTTAAAATCTTTTTTTGTCTAGCCAGGAAATACTTTTCTAAGATGAAACCTTATATAGACTCTCAATATTTATATACAAGAGGAAAAAAAGGTCAATATGATTAAATCAGGGGTGCAGGCCCTGAGACAAGTTCATTTATCCTCTGTTTGCAAGTTCATTTGTGGATTTCTAGAAAACAACCCCAAACCCCGGGGGGTGGGGTGATGGGCAGGTTGAGACAGATGAGGAGCTTTAAATGTCAGGTGGTCATGGGATTCTGGGAGTGGGACATTTTGGAAGTTGCTGAGCAGGGAGGAGACCAGATAAAGGCATGTTTTAGAAAGGCAGAGGCTCGCCCCCAAGCAATTGGCTAATTTATTTTTTCAACACTAGGTGATGCTGTTTTCTCTAGAAGCCAGTCTTTCTGGCTCAAATTGTATGATAGGAGAAACTGAAGCTTTGCCATTCTTTGTGGCAAAGAAGGCCCTTTCTTGGCATCTAAGGCTCTTGGGCCCAGAGCAGTGGTCCCCAGGGCCAGCGGACACTGACTAGGCTGGGCTTTAGCAAGGAAACTCAGAGAGAGAGTGTGGAAGGGACTCTGAAGTCACCTAGTACAACCACAAGAGAGGGAGCCCAGCCCTCAGGAAGTGACTGGCTGAAGACCCAGGACAAGGTGTGTGTGGCAGAACTGGTGCTAAGTGCAGAGCTCGCAACATTGCTTAAGCAGAGGTTTCAAGCACCAGCACAGGCACGCTGCCTAGGGAGGGAGCCTGGCTCTAACAGTAAGAAACTCGTGCGTTTGTCTGCCTCGACACCTTTTCCAAAATAGCTAGCTCTGTGGGAGACAGGGGAGGGGTCCAGTGGGGCTCAAAAGTATGAGTGATTTATAAAAGCTTTCACTCAGCTTTTTAAAGATACTTTGTTTCAGTCAACATTTAGAAAAATATCTGTTCAGGGGCGACTGGATAGCTCAATCCGTTAAATGTCCGACTTCAGCTCAGGTCATGATTTCACAGTTCTAGAGTTCGAGCCCTGCATCAGGCTCTGCTCTGACAGCTTGGAGCCTGGAGTCAGATTCTGTGTCTCCCTTTCTCTCTGCCCCTCCCTTGCTTATGCATGCTCTCTCTTTCAAAAATAAACAAACTTAAAAAAAAAAAGAAAGAAAAGAAAAATACTTGTTTAGAAACACAGAAAGAGTAAGAAAATTTCTTAGTGGAGCCCAATAATGACTTCAGGGCTACCATGGCTGACACTCTGGTATGTTAACCCAATCTTTGATTTGTCTGAGGCTGAGCCAGTGGTGTGTTCCCAAGGTCAGGCTGGCAATTCTGTCTTCTGACACTTTAATGGGCATATGGCTCCTCAGAATGGCTTGGGTGTGCCTTGTTCTTGGAAGCAGACATTGAGTGAATGACTTTTCTATCCATAAATTTTTACCGGCTATGGCAGACGCAGCCAGTGTGTACCTATGAAAATTATAAGTAGACTCATGCTTGGATATATGGAAGAGGCTTATGACTTAAATAAACCATGCTTCGAGGAAGTAAGGACTGTCCCTGTAAAGAAAAAGGCGCTCTGTTGCCGAGCTGGCTTATAGAATTGGGCTTTCCTCTCCAGGCAGAGATCTATGCCAGCAGCTTTCCTGCATTAGTCACAGCAACACAGCATAGACCACAGGGGGCCTCAATTGCTCAAAACATTTTGTAATTGCCTTCGGAGCTTACAGCAATCCCTGTTTCAAGATCCTTAATAGGGGACGGATATTGGGCCAATGTTGGTGTAATAATGAAAGCTAAATAATATTTTGTAACAGTCGAAAGAAACTAAAAATCAAGTCTAGGCAGGCTGGAGAGTATAATACTCAGGGTGCAAAATGTGGGGGGCCCTCCTGGTCCCGTCCACCCAAGAATCCCTGCTGGGCCACAGGTCCAGGGAAGCGGCCAAGGAGACTCCTTAGCCAGCTTTTCTCAAGCTTTGGGTTTACCCTAAGCTGGGACTAGAGGCCCTGGGTCTCCATGGGGCCCAACTCAGCTCAAGGGCAGCTCTACCAGATGTCCGAGTCAGAGCCTCAGCCAGCGTTGAGGAGGCAAATGTCTGGCCTCCTCCTCTGCGCAATGGCAGAGGTGGGAGCTATGAGAACAGTGTTCAGAGACCCTCGCCCTGGCCACCTCAACACTTTTCTTCAGTGGCTCACAGACTGTTTCTATGGACAACTTACAAATTGAAAGTGGCAGAAAGAGCAGGGCCAACACTTAGAAAATGACCTAAAATGACTGCTCTGAAGGACACAGCCAAATTATTAACCTACAATCTGGTTTGTCCGCTTCTTTTATCTTTTTTAGAGCCCTCTCAGCAATTTATAGTCACCACGCTTGTGATGAGCACACCATTCCCACAACAAGTGGCTTCCCCAGCAACCTTTTGGGGCTATAAGACTATAAGGCAAAAGTGAGAACCACCCGCACCCCAGCCCTGGCCAGCCCCCACCTCAGCTCCTGAGCCCACCCCCACAAGCCCACCGCACACAGGGGGTGCTGCTCACAGTTGCTTCCCGGGATTCAGGGAACCCATGTCGATCTCCTGATCAAATTCAGTGCGGAAGTCATCGAGTGCGCCGTCATCCCCAAAGGCCCCCCACTCCATGTTGATACACATTCGCCCCTCGTCGCCCTCCACCATGTCAATGTGGCGCATCTCTTCCATGTAGCAGGCATTGCTGCCCGTACCTGGCCAAAACAAGGGACTGCTCAGCACCCACCTACACTGGCCTCTCTCCAGCCCCCATTTCCCTCTTAACATCACCATCCTGAGACCACCTAGGGTGGTCGGGATTCCCCAGTGCAGGCTCCTGGAGTATCCCAATATGGTCCAGTCCACAACCAACCCCCAACCCGCAAATCCTGGCTCAGCCCTCCGAAGTGACTGTACCAATCCCATCTAATATGAATTACAAAGAATCATGCAGGCCATGGAGCCCTCCTCCCTTTCCACCCCACACACCCACTGGCCAGCACCAGCCCCCACACCCAGTGTTCACTCACCCACAATGAGACCAATCTCGCAATTCTGGTCATCATAACCACAGGTCATCATGGTCCCAACTGTATCATTCACCACAGCCACAATATCAATATCAAAGTCCTACAGAGATAGAAGTAGGGCTCTGATCTTCACCATCACAGAAAGGTTACAATTGTGAAGATGGAGATAAAGAGCAGCAAGACACAGAGCTGAAGTGCATTACTAACCCTGCTTGGAGCCAAAGAAGGTTAGAGCTGGGAACTGGGCCCAGATCCAGTCTGACAGCAGCAACTCACTCCCCACCTACCTGTCCTCACCATGGAGGCCACCAGCCCTGCAGTCTAGTTTACAGACACCACTGCAGTCACAAGAGCCCACTTTGTCATTGTTGTCCCCCTCTCCTTCTTTCTTCTTCTTTTGTTTCTCTCTCTCTCTCCCTCCCTCCCTGTAACTTCTGTGACCAGACTTTTACCTTGTTCTCTCTCTGCCCCATTTCATCCTGATGCCAACATCATCCCAGCCTTCTTACTTGAAGATGATATTCAAGTCTTCTTCAGGTTAAAGACTGAAGGGTTTTTGTTTTTTTTTTCTGTACTGAGGCTAAGGTTATTTATCCATTGTGATAATCTGAAGACCCCAGAGGCATCTGATTATTTGCAAGAGTATCAGTGTGGCAATCATTTTGCAGTATATGGATGCCAAATCATTGTGAGGCGCATCTTAAATTTAGTTGTATGTCAACTATATCTCAATCAAACCAGAAAAACATTTAAATCTTATTAGGTAAACCTAGCAGGGAAGGAAGAGAAAACCTTTCCTTAAGAACTACAAAAAGGTTCTCGTGCTGATTTGAGGACAGACTAGGGAAGATTTCAGAGTGGACCTAAATGGATGTAAAGAGCCTCCAGATTCCAAGTTTCTGCCTCCCCATCCCTGCCTCCCCTACTCACCCCTCTCCTCTGGATGGCCTTCCGGATCAGAGTAACCACATCTTTGCCTTCCACACCACTGGACTTGAACCCCTTGGTCCAGGAGACCAGGAAACTCTGGAAAAGGATCAAGGAATGAACACTGACCACACTACTCAAACAGCCATTAGTGAGTGGAGACCTCTGTCATGGAGCTAAGCTAAACTACAACAGTGCTTAAAGATTCATACTACTTCCTGACTAGCCTGGGAAAAAGAAACTGGGGGCCCCATCAAAGACCCAGAAAGGGGATTAAATAAATGATTCCTTCATGAGCTACTGCCTCTAAGAACTGGGAAGAACAGGATATAGAAATGCCAAAATAAGATACTCTCATCATTAACTCCACAGACATCTTTCTTCCAAAGATCTTTATCACAATACTCTAGATCAAGGAGTTCCTAATTTTCATTCTTGTTTCCCGACAAGGAATAAGGATAATGTACTGTATATTGTTCTTTGAGGAAAGAGTGATAAAGACCTTCCCCCTGCTTCTGATACTTTACCATCCCCCCACACCTACACACACTCACCCAGCAGGGCAGAACTCTTTTTTTTTTTTTAATACTTTGCATTTTTAATGAAATGTTTTTAGAAGTATTCGTTATCATTTTTTAAAATAGTATAAAATACATATTCTTTTACCTCACACTATACTGAAAACATAGTATTAGAGATTTTATTTTTATCCTTAGCTTCTCCTGGATTTATCGAGTTTTTTTTTTTTTTACAAATAGTTTATTGTCAAATTAGTTTCCACATAACACTCAGTGCTCATCCCCACAAGTGTCCTCCTCCATGCCCATCCCCCCCTCCCCCCACATCCATCAGTCCTCAGTTTTTGTCAGCATTCAAGAGTCTCTCATGGTTTGCCTCTCTCCCTTTCCCCCACCGTTTCCCCCCTTCTTCTCCCCCTTGTTCCTCCGTCAAGTTCCTCCTAATCCTCCTATACGTGCAAACATATATTTGTCCTTCTCTGCCTGACTTATTTCGCTCAGCATAACACCCTCAAGGTCCATCCATGTTGCTACACATGGCCAGATTTCATTGTTTCTCATTGCCATGTAGTATTCCATGGTATAGATAAACCACATCTTCTTGATCCATTCATCTGTTGATGAACACTTAGGCTCTTTCCATGTTTTGGCTATTGTTGAGAGTCAGAGCTGCCTCTAAAACCACAGTAGCAGCTGGCTCAAAGTTCATCACAGACCTCCCAGCCCAATGAATGAAGCAATGAGTATCTAAAGAACTCATCTTACCTCATCCAGCTTCGTTTGGACACAGGGGAACGAGAAAGTAAAACCCAAGGGGAGCTTCTTGTCTTTGATTTGTAGCTTATCCATGAAGTTAGCCAGGCATTCTGCAATGTGGTCAAACAGCTAAGGGCACACAACACAAGAAGATGAGTGGGGAGGGAGAATAGCATGGATATTAAAAGCATACATACACATAGGGCTCAGCAAGGAACTAGCTGAATGTGAACAAGATATGTATCCCCTCTGAAGTCTTACTCTGCTCATCTGTGATAGGGTGATAACAGTTCCTCAGAGTTACCACAGGGATTAAATGAGTCAATACACATAAGGACTTAACAGGAGTTAGTGCTGGTTAAATACTGTCAGTGTTGATTAAATACTACAAAGGAATTGAGAGGTTGGTCTTCCTCTCAAACCATTTACCAAACCACCATCAAAATAACCCTGTGAAGAAGGGTAAATAATAGCTAAAGCTAATCAGAAAGTCATCACATACCATGGGAACAGAACATCCTTCGGTGGCTCTGTCAGAACACTCCGTGACATGGGTGCACAGCTGACTGTCTCAGAAAGGACAGCTCATCTCACTGCCAAGAAGTATTCTAGCATCCCTATCTCTTGTGACCAGGGAGGGAATGGGACATTTTCTGACTGGCATTCTATGAATGAACTTAACAACAACAAAAAAAATTCATATTTTTCTTCCATTCTAGAAAAGTAATTTCCTAGGAACATTTCAAAGAAGTTATCTTTGTTTTTTAATTTCAAAATGAAACACCCAATAAATCCATGAAGAACACTGAAGAATATATAGGGTTTTATAGATGGGCAGCCTCACAACTGTGACCATGCCAAGTAGGACCCACAGCTCCTAAGAAAAAGCTGTATTTACAATTATCCAGGCTTTCAATCAATCCCAAGGCCCACAGCCCCATAGCTTCCTTCTTGCCCACTCAGCATCTTCAGAGAGAGGCAGTGACCCCCTCTAGATGCTTAGAGGTTGAGGCCAGGGGCACTCTGATACAAAAAGTAAGCAGAAGCCAAAGAGACTGAATAGATAGATGCCAAGGGCCAGTTTGACTAGATGGCAAAATCTAAAAGCCAAGAGGGATGAATGAGAATATACCTTTTCCTCTCCAGACAGAAGCAAGGAAGATCCCACTAAACCGGAGGTTCCCAAAATGTGGTCTTAGACCAGCAACATCACCACCATCATACTATAAATGTAAATTCTGAGGCGCAAACCCAAACCTACGGAATCAAAAACTGTGGGGGTGTGGTCCTCCAGGTAATCCCGAGGCAGGTTTGAGACCCATTACCCTAAACCACAAAAAGATTTGCATTTATAAAGGAATTGAGAGGTTGGGGGTGGCAGGGTAGGCTGAGAGGCCCACTGGCTCCCCACATGTCTGGGGTATGTTCAGTGGGAGTGATCCAGGAAGATAAGCCCAACCCGTCTAGAAGGTGGCGAACTCTAACAGCGTCCTGCATTGATCCCCCCTCTGTCTGATCACATGCAAAATTAACTTCAGCTGATACAGAAACTCTCATTCTGTATGTATTTGGTTGAGAACCAAAACATTCTCAACAGGGGCGGCTGGGTGGCTTAGTCGGTTAAGCGTCCGACTTTCGTCTAGGTCATGATCTCGCGGTTCATGGGTTCGAGCCCCACGTCGGGCTCTGTGCTGACTGCCAGCTCAGAGCCTGGAGCCTGTTTCAGTCTGTGGCTCCCTCTCTCTCTGATCCTCCCCTGCTCACGCGGTCTCTCTCTCTCTCTCTCCTAGAAATAAATAAAACATTTAAAAAAAAAAAAAACATTCTCAACAGCAAAGACGGGGCAATGACAAGACTCTCTTACTAAGAGAATCACCAATGCACAAGTGCTAATTACCTTGAGCAGAAGCCAAGTATTTTAATATGGACATTGGTTTTTTAGATAGATACTCAACAAGTTCTGATTATTCTGTTGGGGAGTTGACCAGAGATAAAATTTACAATATCACCAAATCGCAGCACCTTCTTCCTGGTACTCTAGTCAAAATGATCTTTAGTACAAATAGTGTTTATCAAAAAAATAAAAATAATAAAGGAAGTTGCAGAAGCTGTGGAAAGAAATAAGGCCAATCATCAGATATGAAGAGAGGGGGAGCTTTAGAAGGAGGAAAAGCAAAATGGTTTCCCTTATCCAGCCCCAATCCACCACTCCCTTTCCAGCTGTGTTGCCAACAAGGAAAGGTAGTGAAGAGGCACTAAATTATATGCTGCCTGATATAGTAGCCACTAGCAATCTGTTATCTTAATCATTTAGAATCTTAAAAAATTTAATGGTTACTTCCTGAGTCACAACACTAGCCATCTTTCAAGTGCTCAATACCACTGGCAGATAGCTAATGGCTGTCATATTGCACAGAGCAGATACAGAACAGTTCTACCATTGCAAAAAGTTCTACTGGACAGTACTCGGTTAAGCAGGATAGAGGAGACCATGTGCTTCCTTAATTGGAAGACTCTCCTTTTCTCTTTGCTGATGACCTAAGGATAAGATACTGGAAGAAAGAGCTAACACCTTCCTGCCATAAAAAGTCTCAAAGGGCATCATTTCATGAGGTTAGAATGGTTTCCTTTTCCTTATTGGTCTGAGAATCTGCTCACTCCCCTTCCCATAAGATACACTTTAAAAATCTAAAGTGGCTGCTATTACAACTTGCAATTCACTGCTCTCAAGTGCAGGTTCATGTGCCTGAAGACATATTTTATCCAGGAACCCACACTGTCCAGGTTCACAGATCTTCAGAAACCTCTGCAAGGTTAGGGTTTGGTGATTTGGTCTTGGTTTTAATGAAATTTTATGTTTAAAATTCATTTGTTTCCCTCCAATTAAAGATTGATGCCTACCATCCTAAAAAAACAAAATAAAACAAAACAAAACAAAAGGGAAAGGGTAAGGGTAAGGAAAAGGAAATTATAGGGGGAAAAAAAGCACCAGCAATTCCACCACTAAAATAGCCACTATGAACTTTGTTCCAATCTTTTTATCAACTGTTTTCTGCTTTTAGGCATATAATACTTTTTCCCTTCCTTAAGGTGAAATAAACACCTATATTTTCTTCTAGTTTTCTTAGGTTTCATTTTTATTTAGCACTATTTCATTTATTCAAAACTTTTAAAATATCACAATAGCTTTAGGTTTCTTCCAGGTGGATCTCAGATTTCTTTTTTTAAATTTGGACTAAAACATTGTGTGTGTGTACTGGAGCTATGTGAGAGCTCAAATCTCAGTCTCAAGGACTTTGCGTTTCTTGTCCAACCCCAGGGACAAAAAAAGAGTCTAAAAATATCTCCCCAACATGTTCTACTCGTGGTCTGAAATTTCCTTCTGAGGAGGTGGCCCAGTGTGGTGGGAAAAACTGTAGGCCCCACCTCTTCTAAACCCTAAGGCCTCAGAAAAGGTGACCACACTGGAAGGGCATCTCATTGGATTTCATTTCCTCCATTCACTCTTTTATTACTACATGCTGGGTAGAAAATACAACAGGAATAACCACCGCTCAAGCTGAGAGTGATCCCTATAGCTGTGCTATCATCCAGAATGTCTTCAGTGATTGGACTGAGAGAAGCTGAAGAAAAAGCAGGAAGAAATCCCCAAGGAAGGTTCTTGAAGAGCAGGTGAAAGGGGAGACCAGTTTCCCTAGACACCCAAGAACAGAGAATAATGCTGGATGCATGGCTGTTTCCCAGCAACTGGCCAGATACTTCTGGCATGGTGGCAGGGAGAGTCCCCTCTCTAGGAGGGCTCCCCTCAGGGAAGTCTGGAGAAGGAGAGCCCCTGAAGGGCCTGCCCCACAGGATTTCTTGCTGCAGGAGCACCAGGGAGCACTTCAGGAAGCACTTCCTTCAGGGAGCATTTCCTACTCTGGAAGCAGGACCAGTAGCAGGGCCGGAACCCAGGACCACCACGTTGCCTAATTCCGGGAAGCGCCACTCACATGCACCACATCGTGTGGCCTACCAAGTGGACTGAGCCCCCTAGATTTATACAAATGCAGACTCTAGTCTCATCAACCGGGCTTTGTGTTGTGCCTCTGGCCCCTCCCACCCCTATGATCTAAGGCCAAGTCATTCACTCAATCTTTTAAAACCCAAATCCTACATCTATAAAGCAGATAACGGGAGCTCAGCCTCCCAGGGCCAGCATGAGGGTAAAAAGAGGAAATGCATACAAAAAGCTTTTGCTTAGCCTGACACACAATAGGTCATGTGTCAGCTCCTCCTCCTGATAATCACTCTTCCATTTCAACACACTTATGACCTTCTGTGAGGAGTGGGGTATGTGTCCTGGTGGTCTGGCTGTGCTGTAAGCCCTGGAGGGGAGAGGCCAGAACTTTAATTCCCAGCAAGGATCACTGCCCAATACATAGGAGAAGCTCAGTACATGTTTGGAGACTATCATGGTGCCAATTCCATTCTTGCTCCTTTTTTTCTGGCTGTTACTGACAGGATTCTTCTTTGGATTTCACATTTCTTCTGCATCCACTCCTTTGATTGCTTAGATGCTCTAGAAGCCACAAAGATATGGGGATGACTAAGCATGACTTGGGGCAATGTGGAAGCACACGGTGCCCACTGCAGTGGCAGGTGGGACAGACACACTAAAGCTGGATTTTGATGCTTTCTCAATGGGCTTCCATCCCTGCATGCAAAACCTCTTCTGTTTTAGACAGTCAAGAGAAAGAACAAATAACCACAAAAGTCAAAGGCCAAGTTCCATTTTCATGTGACGCTATGGTAACAAGTATGCATCAAAGAGCACTACAGAATGACTACAATGGCAGGTGGCAGTGTCAAACCACAATAGGGTCTTCTGACTTGCCATTCAGTGGCACCACTGCCAAACACAGGTGTCCAGCAGTGTGGGTCCAACACACTTGTCTTCCTGACAGCAGACTTTCATCAGTAACCAGCCCATGCAAGCAGACCTCAAAAGACATGGCAAATCAAAACACCACCTACTATAGTACTTCCAGACCCTGGGGCCTCATACATATGTTGCTTCCTCTCTGGCCCACATTCACATCTCCTGATGGAGGTGCCCCACTCAACCTCCAGGCATAGAAAGGGATCACGGGGCAGAAATAGGCCAAGAAGTCTGAGCCTCAGTCAGGGTCTCCTTCCTCCAGACAGCATCTGCTCCTATGGGGCCCAGAGCCCCAGTGGCTGCTCTAAGAGAAGGATCATACCTGGGTGCCGCTGCCTCGCATGAGATCTTCAGGGATGGCATAGATCTGGTTCTCCATCTCGACCTTCTGGAGCCCATTGTCTGTTACTCTTACACGAAGCACACGGAAGTTGGTCCCTCCAAGATCCAGAGCCAGGAACTCCCCATGTTCTGCAGAGAGAGGAGGGGCCACTATTAGTATAGGAAAGACAAGATCTTCACAGAGACCAAGACTCAAAACCTAGGAATCCCTCCATAAACACTGGTCATCTCCCAGTGATGGGGTGGCCAATGGGTCTTACTTTTTTCCACATATAATTATGTACAATCTGATTATTTTTCTTAATGCATCTTTATATTACTTTTAGAATTCACACAATGAGGGGTGCCTGGGTGGCTCAGTCAGTTAAGTGTCCTACTTCAGCGCAGGTCATGATCTTGCAGTTCGAGAATTCAAGCCCCACATCAGGCTCTGTGCTGACAGCTCAGAGCCTGGAGTCTGCTTTGGATTCTGTGTCTCCCTCTCTCTGCCCTTCCCCCACTTGCACTATCTCTCTCTCTCTCTCTCTCTCTCTCAAAAACAAGCATTAAAAAATTAAAAAAAAAAAAGAATTCACACAATGACACAGCCTTGCATCCAATGATGGGGTGCCCACCCCCTCACAAGAGCTAACTACTTCCCATGGGCTTTCAGCCAAGTCTGCATCAACCTCAAGGGACCCATCAAGCTCTGTACCAGAAGTCGATGCTTCAGTTTTGTTCTTCATATCCCAGGACACCCACCACACTGCTATAGGCCTGTGGGCCCCTGGGCCTTCAGCCAAATAGTGGTCCCCATACAAAGTTTACTTTTTAATGTTTGCATACAATGATAGCAATGTCCTGTGGCAGGATAAGAGGGTCATGTGATGACGTGAATGGGATCCAATGGCTATAAATTAGGAGGTCTAGCAAACTAGCCAATCAGGTGCCCCCCAAAAAGATCCCAGGCTTATGAGAATGTGAGAGAATGCTGACCCAAGGGTATGTAAGACAAGTCAGGCCACTCAGCTGATCCACTCAGGCAGGCTCCAGAGCTGGGGTGGAGGGGGGACAGGGAGACTCCACAAACACAAGTGGGTCAAGACCTTCAGGTGTCATGAGGAGGCACAGTCCCTTCTCCCCAGGAAACAAGCAGTGTAGACAGATTCCAGACAATAATACAGCTGGCTGCAGGGACATGCTCCATTGTACGGCACAGAACAAAAGTGCTGAAGAGGCGCAGAGGCCAGAGCCAGGGCTGGGGGCTGGCAGGGCAGGCAAGGGCTGGGGGAGGTGGGCTCACTCCCTGAGCAGCATCCCGCACCAGCAGTGGCTCCGCGAGTCTTCCACTGCCCTGCCCCACACCTTCTCGAAGGACACAGAATTATTTCCCAGGGAATTCACTTATTGGCATGTTAGTCAACACTCAGCCCATTTCCAGGTGGGTGACAGCCAATGAAGTATGGCTGAAAGGATTGGGAGGGGCAGGGAAAAGCTCTGACCGAATGAGCCAACATGGGTCCATTCTGTGCCATGGCCCTCTCAGCAGCAGTAACTGTTTGGCCCTGAGAAAAGCTACTTCATCCCAGCTCCCTGAGGGCACTACCCATAGCCTCCACACAACCGTGGCTTGGGAGAAGCAACATACAGAGCCTGGCTCAGGAGCCCATGTTATCTGTGTCAGAACTCTGGCCATGTTTTGGCCATGGCAAGTCCCTGACCCTCAGCTGCCTCACCTTTGAAATGGGAATGTCGTAGCTCAGGTGGTTGTTATGAGGGGGAAAACTAGATACTGTGCCTCAAACACCTAGCACAGTCCCTAAGTACTAGAAACTTTCCATCTCCACACACTGCCCAAACCTCACATGGGAGTCCCCCAGGCCCATTGTCAGGGCTGCCTCTCAGACTGAAAAAAAACAAAATCACCCTCACCAGCCAGGACTAAAGGAACCTGTCCAAGAAAAGCCACTGGAACGTGCCCCAGTGACTTCAGCATTCCTCCTCAGAGGTGTTACTTTTTGGTCCCCTCGGTGGCATCTGGAGAGCCTCCCAACCCCACCAGCTACAGCTGTTAAATAGCTGGGGCAACCTCAAGCCCACCTGAGATGACTCTGCCCCTCTCGTGGCCATGGGGGACTTTTCCAGGCACTCCAGTTCTGAGCCTCCCCCAGTAGTGGGAACCCAGCCAGACTGCAGGAAAAGCTATGTGGTGGTTGTCATGGGGGATGAAAAGGAAAATCAAAGATGAACTGCCTACATCAGCACTCTGTAGCCTAGGACGCATGCAATGCGCTGAATCGGCGACCACGGGGGTCATGATTCAAGGCCAGCCCAGCCTCCGTTCCCAGGAAGGAATGTCATCCTTGCTTTCTTTTCAGACTCTGCCGGAACAGACATTCCTCTGCATCCCTCCTCCCGGGACCACTTCTGCAAACACACGGGATCACAACTACCACAGCTAAGGATTGTATTCCTTCCAGGGTGTAATGTCTCCAAGGCAGACCCAGCATTGGGACTCCTAGAGCTAAATGATAAGGTGACCCCATGGGACAGTGGACAGACCCTTCTCCTAGTGCCCACCCCCACATCATGCATGAGAGGCCCCCACAGAGCAGTGGTGAAGGGCTGGGCCTTCAGATATGGGCAGACAGGCTTTGTTTTGAATTCCAGATCAGCTTCTTTACTACCTATGTGGCCTCTGAGCATGTCACCTCACCTATAGAACACAGGCCCTAATGCTGACTTCTCCCAGGAGTCGTGAGGTGGACACGAAATACAGAACACATTATACGCAAATATGTAGGTTCGCAGTAAGCCACCAGTAAAATCACTGTCCTATTCTTTTGTTTGATTATGTAGTTCTTCTCAGCCCCTCCAATCCCTACCTACATACACCTACTCAAGTGGCTCAAGTCCCACATGTACCATGAACCTTCTAGGACATTCCAAGAAGCCAGAGAGCAGACAGCATGGGAATGTATGATGGGGCATGAAGAACCATCACATCTATGGGCCTGGGACCATCAGACTAGATGGGTGGGAGTGAGAGCAAGGCTCTAAGGCTGGAAAACATGCCCATGGCAGGTTTCTTAAAGTGCACAGCTATGTGATAAAGGACCCAATAAGGTCCAGAGAGATCATTCTGCTGAATTATAGCCAGTAACATATTTGAGGCAACATACTAAGAAAACATCTATTGCATTTGCTCATTGATAGTTCACTTGTTAACAAAATGTCTGAATACCAATCAATTTATATATGAGACCATCAGGTCAGAGGTAAGGTTTCTTTTATTGTTAAGCATGCTGCTATGTCTGGAAAACAATTTACCTTCCTAAAATTAATAAAATATGAACATCTGATTTTTTTTAAAGCTCAAACAGTTTAAAGTGGGAAAAACAAAAAGTAAATCTCTTTTCTTCTCCAAAATAATCACTATTAATGTTTCTTGGGTGTCCTTAGTACATTTATTTTGTAAAGACAGTGGAGGCTATTAACAGACACATTAAAGAAAGGGGTTGGAATTGCTGGTTCTGAAGATGTGTGTTTTTAATTTGGAAGACATTGCCTAAAAGTTCATACCTAAAAGTTCTCAACAATTTTCACACAAACCAACAGCTAAGTTTTGTTCTCACCAGGGTCTCATGTTATCTGGCAATTAATCTTTGCCACCTTCTTTGGTCAAAGTGGTATCTCATTTTTTAAACTTGCTTTCCCTCTTTTGTGTAAGGTTACACCTATTGAATTGTTAACTGCCCTTTAGAATTCCTTGTTCTGTGAACTTTCTATTCACATCTTTTGCCTTTTTAAAAAATACATTCATTATTTTCTTAAGTTTTGTTGGTTGTATATTTACAATTTTTTTCCAGTTGGGTATCTGTCTTTTCACTTTATCTGTGGCATTTTTGGCATGTAGAAACTTTTTAATTTTTATGTTGTCAAAGTATTTGTGGTTTCTGTGGTTTTAGGTTTTGTCTGTAGAAATTCTGAAGATTACATTAGTTGGCCTCCCTTTCTAACACCCCCCCCCAAACTCCTCCTAAATGTGGCCACCACCACTGCTAAAATTAAGGAAGTAAAGTTCCACTTGAGGTTTATTTGAAAGATCAAATTAATCTTCTATTTTCTTTGCTGTTGCTGTTGTTGTTGTTGTTGTTGTTGAAGCCCCCACCCCTCCTGTCTCTCAGGGTAGGCACATTGCTAAGGGCACCCAGCTGCTTGCCACATGGCCACCATTTTCGTGTAAATTGGCCTAGGTGGGTGACCCCCCTTCATAAAATTCAGCCGTAGACAATGGGGGCATCAATCCTGCTACCTATCACATGCGAAGCAAGCACTCTACCTTTTGAGCTAATTTCTCAGCTCCCTCTCTAGTTTAAGGCGATTTTATACCAAAATGAAGACAGAAGTGTGTCTTCATTTCTCTCATCCCTGAGACAGAGTTCAGACTTTATCACTGGCATCTGGATGACTATCGTAATAAAACAATGGAAAGACATAGGCAGGCATGAGGGAGATTGAGGTGACTGAGGGCCCAACATGTAGGTGTTTTTAATGAAAGATAAACTAACATTTGTTAAGTGATGGTCACTTTGTAAGTATTAGCTCATTAACTACCTCAGCAACCCTATGGGATATTATAATCCCAATTTTCCAGACGAAAAAAACAAGACTGAGGTCAAGTAACTGAAGCCAAGATTTAAAATCCAGGTCTGGTTCTCCAGCAAAGTTTTCTACTGCGATGAGTAAAGAGGCCCCCACATGCAAAAGCTGTAAATCCTCAAATAAGAAATTCTTCTTTAATTAAATGCCAAGAGCATATAATGCCCAGAGGTCACCAGCAACCTCCAACGCTGGCCTGGCTCACAGAGGAAGTGATACTGTAGTTCAGAAATTGAGTCATTTGGTTAAGGTCACGCAGGGGTAAATGACTGCTGGGTCCATCTGACCCCAAAGCCCGTACCTATCCCACCACACCAAACCCATGTCTCTTGTTCCTGAAAGCTGAGGAGGACCTGACACAGAATCCAGGATGAGACAAATAAACCTCAGAAAGCCTAAACAGAAAGTAAAGGCACCCTAATCTTTCTTTTATCAGTAACTGCAGTCCATCTCTACCTACCACCCCTGGGCCTACTGGATGGCCAAGTGCTCTCAGACTTGAATAGGAGACATACATCCACTGGCCAGAGGAGATGTGCCATTCTCCCCCAGGAGCCCAGAACCTTCCGAAGCTTGTTGATGCAGGCTTTTCTCTAGCCACAAATGGCTGCCATCTCGCACAATCACATGGAAACTCTATTCCCACCAGGCCCTCTCTGCTGAAGGTCCTCCTAATTAAAAGCATTCCCCTCCAAAACCAGACAAGAGAAGAGACACCAACTCTCTTCTAAAAGAACACAAGGACTCAAAGAAGTGCTGCTGGCACTCAGTGAAGAGGAACTGGCGATAGGGGCATTAAGTCACGCCACCCTCCACCCTCCACCAAATTGCCCAACAGTTAAGATCCAAGGTGTTCCGTCTGGCAGAGTGTGTTTGCTGACTCATTTGTCATCCTAGACTACCATTCTGCCCACTTTCAGTGAGGCTCTTATCAAATACATAAGGTCAGCAAGATAAAAGGGTTTCAATTTCTCCTGGGAACTCACCTGTCTCAGGGAAAGGCTGAGGAGAACGAAAATGGCATTAGAACTAGCTGCCTAAACGTGACAGTCCCCATCAGGGTGGTGGATGAGATTCCAGAATGTGTCTGATTAGGCTGTAACTCCATCATTGTTAACAACACACAAATACATGGCCTGTACCTGGCAATGTCCACGCAATTTTTGAGGAACAAAAGGCAAGGGCCAGTTGAATTTTCCAACAGGATCTATTTTCAATCATTAGGTACTTGTCACTAATTAAAATAGCTCACCACCTGTTCCTCCCAGCAGCACTTGCAGCACTACATCCACCAGTGTTCTAAGGGTGACTTGCAAACAGGTTTGGTTTGGTTTTGTCTTTTGAAGCAACAGTGCCCTTCGTCAAAGGCAACTAGGTTCATTTAGAAGGGACAGTGCCCTGCCAGGTTAAGGTTGGAGCCAGAGTCCAGGCCCCTCACCCCAGAGCTTTTTCAGAACCACAAACTCTAGAAGCCTCTCCCTGAACAAGTAGCTTTTACATTGTGTTCCCAGAGTTCTGGGGATCCTTGCAGGTGGTGAAGTCTGACCTCTGTGGGTTAAGGAAGGCCAATTAAGATACCTCACCCCCCACCTCCTCACTTCCAATTACATCTCTTTCCTCTACTTTCACTGTCTTAGATATGGGGTTCTACATAAGATTTCATTGTGTTTAAAGTTGGGAATGGGGTCCACTACTAAAAAAAATTTTTTTTTAATCACTATTTTGAGAGTCAAGCACTAAAAATCTATTCTAGGCTCTGCCAACAAAATGCCTCCCATTCTGCAATTAGCTATTTCAACACTGGGCTCTGAACACAGCACTAAAAGCATTCTTGGCTACCTGGTGCTGTATGCAACCCAGTACCTGACCGGACAGGGAGAAAGCAAGCAGTTAGATGCACTGTGGTGAGTACATAGTAGGAGCACCAATAAGGAATGATTGGTTTTGCTCGCACAAGGAAGGTTTCTCTGGAAGCAACACAAGAAAGTCAGGTCTGAGTGGCTGGGTATGAAGTTGCCAGACACAGAAAGGGGGACATACATAAGGGTGCAGGAGTTCATGGTGTGGTCAGGGAATGGAACATCATAGGGCTCCTACAACATGGCTACATACATGTAGCAAATGCCAATGCCAAGAACACTGGATTTTAAGCACAGGGTTAGCTTTGTTTTCAAGAGGTCTTTAGTAGCACTACGGACAATGGATCTAGAACCAGTGCTGGTGAGGAGGATGCCGCAAGATGCTTGGGCAAGTAATAACGAAGCCCTCATTTCCAGGGCCATGTACAGTGGTCAACCACCTCAGGTAGCCCAAGATTGACATGGGACTTTCAATGCTAAAACTCGGAGCATCCCAGGCACCAGGATGGCTGGTCACCCCAGGGCCATGTTATATCCAACCATAAGGCCATCCCCTCTGGTCATCTAATGCCAGAGGCATGTAGCCTTGAACTATGAGGTAGGTCAAAGACACATATCCATACTCTCACATCTGGTTCCTGAAATGGCCCTTTCATAATTCAATGCCCCAAAAGGGATTAGCTCCTGCCCGCCCTGACATCCCTGACATAGTAGGAACACTTCCAAGGGCCCCAGATGACTGCACTGAACATTCCAACCTTCTTTCATGGAGTAGCCCTGAGTTGGGGACACTGTTTTCTCTTTAGTTTTCAAGAGCCTGCTAGCATACTGCAACAGACTGCTCTAAGAGTGTATGGCGTGTTCTCCAACCCAGGTCCTGGATAGGTAATCCAGCAAAACTACCTTTGGCAGACACGGGTTTTGAGGCATGTTATTTTCCATGTACCTAGAACAACCACAGCCACTACCACATCTGGCAGCCTCTTTTTAAGCCCCCAAATCCCTGCTACTCCAATACCATACAATGATGGACCCCACTCAATAGCTCAGAAATAAAGTAACTTCATGTTATTAAAGGTATCAAATCACACAGTCAATGCTGGTGTCCAGCGCAGTCAAGGAATGGGGTAATCTGATCTTCTATGCCATTGGTCTTCTAATCATTTAAGCAATAAGATGCCAAATGCCAAAATGAAAAACTGGAGAGAAACAGAGCTGGTCCAATTGAAGGAAAGGGGCTGGAGCACATAAACATGTTAAATGCCCCCAAAAGCTCCCAGAACACTATCAGAAAGCACCATCCTGGTGTTTTGATATGTTTCTTAAGTGCAAAATATGTTCCAGTCGCAGAAGTGTTACATTCACTCCATAGATGTGAAACCACCCTTCAAAGGATTAAAATATGTTTCAATACTTTGTAGGCTCTGAGTGTGTTAAGACTTTCAGGTGGGCAGACCAGGGGTTCAAATCCCATTTTAACATATTATCAGCCATACAATTTCAAGTAAATTATTAGAAACCTGATACTTGAGTTTCATCATCTGTTGAAATGGGATAGTAATAACCTTCTCTCTAGCCAGCACCACCTCTCCACTCCCCAAGGCACAGGGGCAAGCACGCACACACACGCACATAGTTTTGGGTTAAGATTCAATGCAATGAATGTGTGAGGCGTTTGGCACCATGCCGGCCACAAGTAAATGTTTAATAAACGTAGCTACTATACTAAATGGAGGTCTCTTATCAATACAATCTTTGGCTTATTATAGGTGCCATAAAAATCCACTATCTTGTGTTGTGTACTGGTTATTGATCTGACTCCACTGCACGTCTGTTTATATAATGCTGAGCAACCAAGATAAGGACTCCTTTCAGGTATTACCAGCCTCTGTGCAACCTATCAGCATCCTAGTTTCTATCATATCTTGTGCTTGCATTACACGACTGAGTATCAATCTATAATCATTTCATCTGTGTAAGCCTTACCTCCCCAAGGACAATTTTCACTCTTCAAAGGTGGGGCACAAGGCAGCTTAGCACAGTGCTGCCCCACAGAGGACCAGACTCAGTGGGGACTCCATGGAACCAAACTGAAGAGATAGACCTGAGTTACTAGGAGAATGAACGCATTGTGCTAGCAGCGGGTGGAGGGCGGAGGTGGCGGATAAGCATAAAATGCACCGCTTGTCATGTGCCTAAGTACCCAAGCATTGGCACACAGCTGGCTGCCTTAAAATCAAACACTTCCATTTGCTCACTATGTGACTTTGGGCAAACTGGCTAATCAAACAAATCTGGCTTCTTTTTCCATATAATGGGGTTCATTGTGCCTAACACTGGGTCACTGTCAGAATTAATAGGATTGCTCAAATACAGTGCTTAGCACAGTAGTTGGCATTTAATAAGCCTACAGTTGTAATTATCACCACAACTACCACCTCCACCACCACCGTCATCATCGTCATCCCCTGCTCTCTAAGGAGTTCACTCTAGCTAAATGGTAGAGATGTATTCACCTGTGAAAACAATTCACAATTTAGGGAAGTGGGGAAGTATCAGATGATCAATACAGCAAAGCCTTCAACTCCCTCTGCCTTACAAGGCATCTTTATATCTACACAATCTTGCCTAACAAGAGGGTGATAAAGACATTACAAAGACATTTTATTTCTAAATTGGAACTTGCATCTGGAATATTCGTAGATTCTCGGGTGGGTTCTACTTGAGCTTCTTATTTTGATGGTACAAAGCCAACCCATATTTATGATGTATTTACAAAGATGTTAGTCCAATTTGCTCTAGAAACTTTTGATCAGCAACATGAGCTGATGTAAATTATGAATCTAATTGGCATGGAGTGAGGACAACCTTGGCTTAAATCTCTAAACCCAAACTCTTCACCTCTGCCATTCACTGTTTTGTGTGACCTTGGCAATCACCAGCCTTATTTTTAAACTGGAATGTCTCTCTGACAGAGTGTGCATGGAGAATAAAACTAATTATTTATGTAAATAGCCTAGCACAGACATTGTGAGTACTCATTAAATGGTATCAATTATTCCTGCGTTTACTCTAAAGATGGAACTGTCCTCTGAAAGCCACACCCCTGTGATGTACCCAGTAGGCCCCCGGACAGGACTGTGGTTAGGGCTGTACCACAGCATTCGCACAGCCATAGTTTAGGTTAGGGCTGCCTCCGGAGAGGTCAGGGATGGTGGGGTCCCTGGCAGATACAAATGAATGCTTTCTTTATTCAACTCTGTACTGCAGAAAACAAAAGAAGGAAGGGGAAGAGTACAGAAAGCAAATATTGGTGAGGATAAGGGAAAAGCAGAACTCTCACATTGTTGGTGGGAGTGTAAAATATAAAATGGAATGGGGTTCAACCACTTTTGGGAAGGTCTGGCAGTTTTTTAAAATAAAATATACACCAAACTTTATGACCCAGAAATCCCACTCCTAGTTTTTGACCTAAGAAAACGAAAGCGTGAGTCCACGAAGAGGCTCATGCAAAAATGTCCACAGCTGCTTTAGTTTTAATAGGCAAAAACTGGAAACAGCCCAGGTGTCCATCAGTATGCATGTCATATAGGATTCCGATCATACCATGAAATCAGCAACCAAAAGGAATGAAATACTGATTTACACAACATGGATAAAGCCGACATTATAATGGATAAATGAAGCCTTGCACAAAGAATAAATACCGCGTGGCTATATTTATGGAAAGCTGTACAAAAGGCCAAACTAATACACTGGAAAATTTTAAAGTGATTGCTTCTGGGAGTCAGGGTCAGGGATTGCCTGGGAAGGAACACGAAGGAACTTTCTGGGCTGATGTAACGTCCACTATCTCAGTGGAGGTTGTATTTTATATATACACTGTACTATAAGTGTCATGTATTTGTGAATTCATCAGATGATACTTACAATTTGTCGTTTCATTGTATGTAAAATTTTACATTAAAAAGAACAAATATTAAAATCTAGTTAATAATGTGCATATTGAAGTTTTAGGGTTGAAATAAATTGATTTCTGCAATTTGCTTTGCAAATGCGTCAAATGAAACAAGATGGACTGATGGGTTAGAAGGATGGAGTGTCGTAAAGCAAATCTACTAAAATACCAATGCAGAAGAATCTAGATTGTCAGTATATAGATGTCTGTTATACAAATCTTTCAACTTTTTATGGGGAGTAGGGAGGGAGAGGGGGAAGGAGGGGCAGAGGAAGAGGGAGAATTTTTTTATATATCCTGATTGACAGCCATGTGAATGAGATATTCTTGGTCCATCTATATATATTTCATTTTTATCTGTGCCAACTATATTTCTTTGCATTGCATGGTCCACACAGTCTGTGAAGTACAGATATTTTAGTATCGGTCCCCATGGGCTCACTGGCCACTGGCATTCCCTTCCTTCTCACACAGAATTCAACCCATGACTTGGAGGTTTGTTTTCCTTCAGTGTAATGGAAGCCTCTTTCATAAATGGATGGCCTGAAGCTTCCTGAAGTCTCTCCCACATTTCCTACCAGGACTCTCACTACCATTAGACAGCTGGGGCCCATATAAACAAGAGTTGGAACCTGGTCCTGGCTCCAAAATGCAGGGCGCCTGATGAGGATGAACCATCACAGCCACTCCCTCCAAAAGGAAGGACCTGGAAAGCTCAGTCGCCCTCTCTCAGTGAACTTTGTGCTGGCCATGCCTCTTACAGAGGTGGGTTGTGGCCACACAGAACCATGTTTACAGAACATAAGGTCACGCATCCAATTCCCCCTTAATTCATGGATCACCAACCCCGATGGTTCTTCTTTTTACAAGTGAGGAAACGGAGGATCAGAGCTTACACTCCTCTAACCTGCTCTAACCTGCTCTAAAGCACTGCTTGAATTCAACCCCATTTAATCTAGAATTCTATCCTCCCCTCTCATGACACACTGCCCTGAAACCACCTCTCATCCCCACCAAGAAGTAGTCAATTTTACAAATGCCAGTCTAGGACAAGACTGGGTGAGGAGCCTTTAAGGCAGCGGCTTTTGTACTGCAAGCTGGAAAAAACTCAGCAGCTCCTGACCAGCAGCTTTTCTTAAAGAATGGACAGCAATGTATCTGACTGCATCACACTTAACAACAGACACTGGCCCCTGAAACTTGTTCCAGTGGTACATAGATATTTATACATCTGTGTTTCTTAGTGTGAGCCTGTAGTCCAGAAAAGTTAGACAGCCACTGATTTAAAGATTAGGTCCTCCAAGATCAGAGACTTAGATTCCAGGTTTGATTACCCAGATTTCAAAAAATAATGCTGGAGAGGAAAAATCATGCTGAGGAAGGTCCTGAGTAAGGCCATCATGGAAAGCACATCACTGGAGCGAAGGTCCCTAGCTGTCTGTGGGAGAGACACATGACCACCAGTAGCAGTAACAGAACCCAGGCTGTGTCCTGGGGAGTAAGCAGACACAGCCTAAAGGCCCCATGGGCTGTGTGACCAATCTAGGGGAGAGGCGGAGATCCCCATATACAACTGATCCCATGGTCTCCCCTCTCAGCCCTTTACTGGGGTGCCAATAACAAAGCAGAAATTTCATTTTTGATAGGCTTTACTACTGAAGAAGTCAGCCCTCAATGGCACATTACGTAATTCAGAGCCACACTAAATAAACACAAAGCCTTGATGTTGACCAGTTTAAATTATACTCCCTCGTGTTCCTCTCCCCAATTTCATTTTCCTTTCTTGATTTCCAAAAGCAATCCCTATCATTCATCTTGTGTATATATTCCAGCTTACAGCGTAATAATTTCATGATGTGTGTGGGTCCATGAGCAATGCACAACATTGTTTGAGGGATTTTTTTTAAGTTACATCCAACCAAGAGGAGGTACATGTCCTTCCCCAATCTTTCACTCATTGTTTTTTAGATGTATCCATATTAATACACGCTCATTTGTGTAGCATGCCACAGAGTATTTCATCCACTGGGATATTCCATAAACTGTTTCCAACATGCTGTCATTATAAGCAACAATGTTATGAACATTCTTGAACATGCCTCCTTGGGTTCACATGGAAGTCTTTTCAAGTTACAATACAGTTGGAAGTACTATTACTGAGTTATCATATAAACAAATCTTCAACTTGACTAGTTATTGCCAATCTCATGTACCAGGAAAACTACTATTAATAGTTCAGTGTATGTCCTTGAGACTTTATATACCTATACACACACATATATATACGTGAGTTTACAGAGGATGAATATAGGTAAGTTTATCTCATGCTTTATAATGGGTTGCAAAGGACTATTTTCTGCATGAACTGACCAGCGCCCAACTGATGGACACTAAGGGGTTTTCCCCAATCACAGAATTTCAGAAAACTTTTTTGTGCATCAATAACTAGCACACTGGTTCTAGTGCACATGTAGGACAGATTAGGACTGCCAGATCCACCACTTAATTTTACAAAGGAGAAAAAGCCGAGTCCCGGAGAGCTAAGGTGAGGAGCTGGCCCAAGGACCCTGGCAAGCAAGAAATGAAGGAGCTGAGGCCTGGGGTTCCTACAGTCTGGTCTCCAGCACTCTTAGGGGGCACTCGCTCTGCTTAAGTGAATAAAACATTCCGATACACATTATTCCTTATACACATCATCTCCATTTACCCTGTAGAATTTGACATTCTCAAGAGGCACTCTGTGTATCACAAAAGTCATGGAAAAATCTCCCTGTTTCTGTGTGGAAAGGAGGTCAGGCCAAAAGTCTTGCCCCAGATCCTTCTGTCCCAGCAGGCTGCAGGAGTCGGCCTCTGATTCTCGTCCTCAGTCCAGGCACCTCACAGAGTGGCTAAGTGCACGCTTGCTGCTCCACCCTGGGACGCGGATGGGATTCCCAGGACTCCAGCCTGAGGTCAGGGAAGAAGACTCAAAGACCACATAGCACAGTAATCAGTGCAAAGTCTAAGAGGCAGAGGGAGGTGTCCAGGTCCCCAAGCTCAGGAAAGCAGTGAGAATTTTAAAAGCCAGTCTCATAGCTAGTCCTCCTCAGCAAATTTATTCAGCTGCTCATACTTAAGCCAGACATCCAGCCCTAACCACATTTCAAACAATTTCAGCTGCGCTTGTGTTCTCTGGTGCTGAGTGCACAGGCTCACGCGTGCACGCACACACACAATGGATTGGGTGCAGTCTTGATGCCTGACCTTTGGCATATATGAGTTTGAATCCTGACTCAGCCTCTCATTAGCTGTGTGACCTTCGGCAAGTTATTTGACCATCCAAGCTTCAAATTCCTCCTCTTAAAAAAAAAAAAAAAAAGGAGACAAAATGTGTACTTACCTTAGAGGAGTTTTGTCAAAAGCAAATGAGTTACTGCATGTAGGCGCTCAGAAAAGCTCTTAGCCCACAAAAATTTAGTAAATATTTGGGGTACTTGTCTCGTGGTGGTGTCTGAAATAAAACAATGTCCCTGGCCTTAAGGAGCTAGTAAATTTATCAGAATGTCAAATAAAACAATAGAAGCGGGTGTGGCTGCTAGTCAGAGGGAGTGGCAGGTACAGTGAACAGTGCCAATCTGGAGGGTATATGAGGGATACCCAAGAATTGGAGGAGGCCGCTCACCTCAGGGAACTCATGGAAGGACTCAGACATACTCAGAACAATCCTGAGCAAGGCCACACCCTTGGTGCTAGGTCCAGGCTGAGTCCCAAGGCAAACATACTTATTTCACAAGTCGTACGAAGGTACAAAGTCTTGTCAGACACACCAGGCCCTCAGAGGCTCTCGGGCAGGTTATCCTCGAGGGCCCACATGTGATGGAAAATCTGAAGGCATGTGGTGCATGGACAAGCCTCTCTTCCCTCGGGCTCTTGGGAATCCATGCTTGCGGATTCCTCCATTGTCCCTTGGGCTCTTTCTCCCAACCCTCTGCATGTGGGTAGTTATCCCACACTGCTCACCCCTCATGGCCCCCACAGGTACCTCCTCCCTAAAACGAACAGATACTGTGAGCATTAAGTGAAATGAGCTGCATGAATGTGCTGACACAACTTCGTCCCGTCCACTCTCTGAGGATATTGTCGCCCCTAGACAGCTCAGCCCGTCATCCCAGCATCACCTGAGTCCTCCACATCTGCCCAATACATCCCACCAGGGCCATGCCCTGTCTCTACCAGCCACCCGGTCACCCACTGCTGATGCTGCTCTGCCCACACCCCTCGAGAACCGGCTACCCCCCAGTGCTCACTGAAAAGAGACTCACGGTTTCGGGTGTGCACACAAGGCTTTCTGTGATCTAGCCCAACCGACCTTTCCAACTGCTACCTCCACCATCGCTCTTTACTCTGGTTTGGTTCAAGCACTTGCTAGGTGGTGCGTCGTGAAATCCAGGGTCTGAATCCAAATAAGGGGGTTAACAAAGCCTGGCGGGGTCATGTGCACACCTTGAGAGCCCTTAATACCTTAAGCTGCACTGTGGCTCTTCACATTGTCCCAAGTGTACGTGGACCTCAAGTATTCTTTTCTCACAAAGCTCAAGACAATCTGTACCGTACTGTTTCTCCAGCAAGGCTGAGGAATGTGCCACGTAAAGTGACTGCCCTGGCCCCTGGCTATGACTCCCTTAGAAGTGTTTGTCCTCCATCACCCTGAGGACAGGGTGTGCCGATCAGCCTGTCTCGGAACATGGACAGGAAATAAATGGTTGCCTGCTTGCCCCATTTTCCTGTCTACCCCACCTCACAGACTTCACTAAATTTCCTGTATGTTTAACCTACCCAGGGCTGGTTTCTGATGTGTAAAACCAAAGAATTGATACATCATTCTTTGGGACTCTGAGCCAGGCTACCCAAATCTCCCCTCAGCAATGGAGCACCCAGAGTCATCCTCCCCTCCCCTCCCAGGGCAGCACCTGTCCCATCTGGAGTAGACCTCACAAAGGTGGGCAGCATTTTCACTGAAGCAGTGGGGTGGGTGGTGGCTCCAAGCCCTTTCTCCATCTCCTTGCGGAACCGCTGAGAGATCTCCAGAAGGTTCTCATCAGAAAGACGCATGTGGTAGAGATACTGGTCGACCTGCAGAGGGGAAAACAAGAGTACAGACCTGTAGCTTAAATCAGTTATGGTACTGCCATCTGTGCGATGGAACATCACTCAGCCCTCCGAAAGAATAATGCCTGTTATGTGCAGAAAGTTATCATTAAAGACCATTTACTTGGAATCTATTTGACAAGACTGTCTTTTAAAAAAAAAAAAACTAAACTGAAAAATTAAATGAGAAAAATAGGTTTAACTTTATTTCTGGAAAGTGGTAAAGTTGAGGGGAAAGGCACACTGAGGAAGAGGGAGAGTTCTTTCCAGAAAGGCTGAGTTTAAGGGTCTGTGACAATATCCTGGGAGCTAGGGTTCATTACTGACCCTCCTTGCTCCCTACACACTTTGAGGCCAGTCATGGCAATCCTATTACCCCCACTCTAGCCCAAGCAACCAGCTTCTCTTGCCTCACTTACACAACATTCTGCCTTTACCTCTTCCGTCTATTTTCTACCACTAGCCAGACTCTAACCATTCCCCTGCTTAAACCTTCCAGTGCTTCCGATGAGAACCAAACCTGAAATTCTTCCAGGGCCCCACATGATCTAGCCTCTCACTACCTCCTAAGCTCACTGCGTGCCTCTGAACTCCTTGTGCAAACACTACCCTTGGTTCAGTCCTTCCCTGCCTCAGAACCTGTGCAGAGGGGCCCTCACAGCTCTCTGTTCCATCCCATTTCTTCAGCCCCCTCCAGACCTCTCTCCACCGAGGCCTCCCATCCTTCTAATGAAACAGTCAGGCCTCCCATTATTCCAAGAACTCAGACTTTTCCCTTCACCACACCATCCATAATATGTATTTCTTGGTGTCCAAACCATAAGCACCAAGGCCAAGAAGAACCATGTCTCTTTGTTTACCCCTGCATCCCTGGCACATGGCTGACACAGAATAGAGCCTCTACATAAATAGCAATGCAAGCTCTCCCGTCCTCAGAGGCAGAGAAAGCTCTCCCTACTTATGTCATTGATCTTGTTCCCAACACAAAGTTTATATGTACTTGATTTACTACTCAAAGAGGCATCTGGAGTGCTTCTCACAGTTTCCTTCTTGGAAGCTCCCATTTGCTTTGGCCATGGTAAATCCCAGTTTTCTCCTATCAGGAAAAGGAGACACACAAGTTTCCACAATAACCCTGTCCACAGCAGCAGTGCCCAGGACAGGCGACGCTGCTGGCCATGGAAGTGTAGGGACAGACAGAATCAGGGGACCTCGGGCCAGGCCCCAGCTGCCCCCTCAAGGGGTGACGGTTCCGGTCCTCTCAGCATTATCAGCACACTGAGAGACTTGGAGCAATCCTGCTATTCCGCCACTCTGAAATGTCAGAGTCCCCAAGGGCAAAGCTTGGCTGATGACCACTGCCCCTGTTATTCCTGTTATACCCGCCTGCCCCTGCCCTTGCTCAACTTTGACAAAGCAGCACACATTTTTATAATTAGAGTTCCCAGACGAATGTGCTCATTAGCATTATAGCCTATTATAGTTTCCAGCCTTTTTTGTCAGGCCTTCTAGAATTACTTTTTTAACTGAACTTTAAGCCTAAGATTTCCAGAGGAACAGCAAAACGTGCTTAATTCTTTGAGAAAAGAACTCAGTTTGTTCAACAGAGACAGCCCCCCCGCCCCCACGTCTTCTCTATTCCGCGCTGTATCCTAACTCCCTATGGGGTCTGGGGCACATCCTCTTCTTCGGGCCTCTTTCTGCCCTTGTAGAACAAAAGGATTGGCCCTTCTTGGAGCATTTCAAATATCCTGCTCAGGACTCATCTCTGCTCATTCTTCTAAAATCCCAAAAGGTGAAAAATAATAAATAAAATCCCAAAAGGTGAAAGACTGGAATGTGGAGTGAAATGCTGAAAACAGCCACCATCCAGGCGAAGAGAGTCACTGGAAACCTTGCTCCACAACTGCCATGTGGTTAAAACTACATTGAGACACGACCCTTGCCCACATAGGGTGGGCAAGAACAGGGTAGGAGAAAGGCAGTCGGCCACTTCTCCCCCTCCCCAGCCAACAGAGGAACTGGGGTTTCAAATTTGCAGAAATGAGGATTTCCCAGAACTTCAGCATTTATTGAATGAAATATCAGAGTCCCCAAGGCATTTATTGAAGAGCCGCCACAGACTATCCAAGACTATCAATCTAAATCAGGAAGAACCTAAATGCCATTCTGTTTGCTGACCTCAGGCTCCTAGAGCGTCACTTGCCATGAGCCCAGCGCCGGCCTCAGCCTCTCAGGGCTGTGTGGACACCAGCCTCCACCACTGATCTGGGTCTCCTATAATACTGGACAGCCAGAGTGCTCCTGAGAGACCTGGCCTCCCTCACAATGTTTGAGGCTCCCCAGGAGGTAAAAGGGTATAACTTTAGCCCTACACCATTCAAGTCCCCTCCCTATTGGTAGGAAGCAAATCTCTGGTGACCCTGGGGCCAGGGCAACTTTAATCACCCCAGAGGCCTCCTGCTCCAGATCCGGTGATGCCTGGCCTGGCCCAAAACACTGCACTGCCTCATGGCTGATAATGCTAATGTACATAACCCAGGACCCTCAGACCAGAGGCCAACACCGGGCCATGTCCAAGAGCAGCCTAAGTACTAACAGTAAACCCTTACGTGGCACAGACACTGTTCTCAAGGTTTTACATCCATGAATTCATTTAATCCTCACAGCAACCCTGTGAGGTAGGCAGTGTCATTACCTCTACCCTACCGATAAGGGGAAGGTGACATGCCCAGTCACAGAGACACAAAGGGCCAAGCTGAGACTGGACTGGGCAGCCCAGGTCGTCTGTGCCCTTGTCCACTGTGCTAGATGAATGTTCCTCTTCTGCTGGACGACAATGGAGTCTATACAGGCCGAATGGCACTGCAGTGCATTCGGGCTGGCCATGCCCACTAAAAAGGCCATCTTCTATTCCAGTCATTCCGTAATGCAGATACAAAGGTCAAACAGCAAAGAGCATGGCCCATGGGGCTGGTCTGGCAAATCGGAGGGCAGTAGAGGCAACAGACATGTCTCTGGACACTGTCATGAGTTTGCCACATGATAAAAGTTGGAACTCCCATATTACTACTTTCGCAAAAAGAGTAGAGTGCCAGAAGCTTCACTTCGGCCCACTTCTCTATCCCCCCGCCCCCACCCCACTGCCAGCACGGACGGCTCTGGGTGTTACAAAGGAAGCCAGCCAGGAAAGTAGAGCCTTTACTGCTTTAAGAGGCTGCATGGCCACTTCTTAGAGGGTGCGGTTATGTACACAAAAGAGCATAGGTGGACTGGCCACAGTTCTACAGCAGCCATTCGTCCTTTAACTTTGATGCTTCAGCTGTGACAGGCTGGTTGGAAATCTAGTTGATACTTCTCATTCTTAACCCTCAAAGACTAACAAGTAAACAGCCTTATTTCAAGTCATGTTGCCTTTCGCCCAAGAGTATAGTCATCTTTTAGTGTCCAGTAACAGATGAAAACAATGACGATGATTGTTACAGTAGCTAAACACATGCTGAGTATTTCTTACCTGCCAGACACCATCCTAGGACTTTACTGACTTAACTGCCATTGTCCTTTTATGAAACTTCTACACTCCTGTTTACAAGCCACTAGACAGTGAGGGGCAGAGTTATAAAACTGAGGTGCATCTGGCTCTAAAACCGGGCAATTGGGACCACCACCTTTACTTCACCTGTCCTGTGGTTTCTTGGATGACCCTGGCGCCTTGATTTCCTCTCCGACACATGAGACTAAAAGAAAGGATAAGGGACAACTCTGAAAAATGTAACAAAAGCACTTTGGCCCAAACTTCCCCTTCTTTACAGCATGATGATGTGGCCACCCTGAGTTTAGTAGGAAGGGATGTTTAATTGCCTAATATCACAGCTTCCTAAACTTTCTGCAGGGCCCACCCAGCCTTTGCTGGCACTGCTATGCTGGGTGAAGGGTAGCCACGGGAAGCGAGAGCCAGAAACAAGAAACAGCTTCCATACAAAGACCATTTTCCTAGATTGGGAAGGAAGTGAATGCAACTTTGCAGGATTCTGCCAACTTCTCCCCACAGTGAGGGAGCACCAGGCCCAGTCGTGGGACAAAGTCATTTAAGAGATATCAAATGGACACAGGACAGTAGGACCACAACTAAAAAAATGCCCTTAAAATGCCCTTGGAGCATCATGGGGCTTTTTTTGTCTAGTTGGTCAAGTTTGCCTCTCTCACCCCCACAACCATCAGGCCCAGGTTTGAATGCTTCCAAGCATGACAGGCTCAGTCCTCTAAGATGGTTAGCTGCTACTATTGGTTGGCTCTAGATATTAGAAAATGTTTCCTCAATCTAGGGGAAATCTACTTTCTGAGAACTTCCATCTAGTCTCCATTCTGCCACTTGGGATAAGAGTTCCCAAACTCGGCAGCACATCAGCATGACTGACATGAGGAGCTTTTTTAAAACATTAACAATTCCAAAGATCCACTCCAGACTGACCAAATTGATACCTTTAGAAGTTCAAACATCTTCCCCTCTCTTTGAGCTGGTACCCACCATGCCAATAATGTGATAATGGTGGGCTATATTCTGGTCAACACTGCCTAAGGACATTTTTACCATTTTTCTACCTGGTGTCTTTGGAAGTCAGTAGTTAATAAGACATTAGGCCAAGTGTGAAATAATCCTGTGTAGATCCTGGGTGCTGGGAACTGGAAAGATTAAACCCTGTATACTTGTTGGAAACATTCAGGTGGTTGGAAACTATCAAAGCAGAATCACTCAGGCCAACCCTCATTTCATAGTTAGAGATGGTCAAGTACAGGCTGTGGCATCAAAAAAATCAGTGTTCAAATCCTGGCTGTAGCATCTGTACAGGTGTGTAACACTGGATGAGTCACTCTCTGACTGAGACCCCATTTCCTCCCTATAAAACGGGATGAAGGACCCCACACAGCAGTCACTGGCATAAATGGCTTTATGATGAACCCACAGCTCTATCTAACCGTTCTCTTTTTCTGCTAAGACTCCCCACTGGCCAGTGGCACCCTCAGAGGATCAACGACACTTCTTAACTCTGCCTTGGTCACATTCACAGTTATCAAAACAAGAGGCTGTTTCCCCAAACTGTTCCTTCTTTTTCTGTGGTGGATGTGTGACCTATCACACTAGGCTGCTTCTCTTTAAAGCTCAATCAGGGAGAAAGAGGGGAAAGAGGGGGTTTTCCAAACTGGGGAAACAAAGGCAGGCTGAAAGTGAAGCCTGGCTGAGGTATTAGAAGGCCACCTTCCTGCCTGGAGGCAAGCATGTATATTAAAGAAAAAGTGATAGCAGTTTAAAACTTTTTTTAATGTTTATTTATTTTTGAGAGAGAGAGACAGAGCACGGGCTGGGGAGGGGCCGAGAGAATCTGCAGCAGGCTCCAGGCTCTGAGCTATAAGCACTGAGACCAACACAGGGCTTGAACCCATGAACCGCAAGATCATGATCTGAGCTGAAGTCAGATGCTTAACTAACTGAGCCACCCGGGCGCCCAATTGCAGTTTTAAATGGGATCTCTTTAGCAATCTGGAGACTAGAACTTCTTCATTGGGCAATTCTGGTCAGTTTTTTCCGCTCACACACCAGTCCCTGTTTCCTCTAGAGGATTGTGAGTAGAAGCAGGAGAAGTTCTAAAGAGAAATTAACACATTCTTTATGAAATGAGATAACACCCTAAATGAGAAGCCTGTCTCCTTCAGTGTCCACATTTTCCTCCAGACTAGCACCAAAAGGAAGGGAAATTATGTCACAGCAATGATGCAGAGAATGGAAAGAGCAGGTCACCCTCACAGAGGATCCACCAAGAACTGTGCAGTGTCCTGGGTGGAGCAGACACAGCCCCGGTCAGGTATGGGGAAGCCCTGAATGGAAAAGCCTGGAGCAAAAAAGGGATGTCGGAAAAACTGAGGCCAGAGGGCAGACTTGACCAAGGTCATACATCTGAGACTACAATCTGGATCACCCAGACACCTTCTTCTGTTGTCAAAAACAATATAAATGACAATCCTGCTGCTGGTCTACAAGGGTCCCTGTCATCCTGCGGGCCAATTCCAATTGAATGGCTGGTGGCCACTGCCTAAATCCTAAAGCCACCCTGTCTTATCCCAGTGGGAAAACAGTCCTGACCAAACTATTTAGATCCAGAAGACAACAATATTCTAATTTTGACAGTTGATGACATAAAGTATTACAAATCCTACCTTGAATACCTTAAGAGGTTTCAAAGGGAAGTATGGAAGAAACCTTAAATTTCAACATCTGTATCTATAAGATTTGTATCATTCAACCCCAGAACTCTGGCCGTTGCTTCAACCCCAGCTTCTCCCACTGTATAGCCTATATTGAAAGCCAATTATATGCAAAGCACTACAGTGTACAGGAACATGATTTTAAAAGAAATCAATTCTTGGGGCACCTGGGTGGCTCAGTCGGTTAAGTGTCCAACTTCGGCTCAGGTCATGATCTCATGGTTCATGAGTTAGAGCCCCATGTCAGGCTCTGTGCTGACAGCTCTGAGCCTGGAGCCTGCTTTGAATTCTGTGTCTTCCTCTCTCTCTGCTCCTCCCCAGCCCATGAATTCTATCTCTCTCTCTTTCACAAAAGTAAAATAAACATTAAAAAATAATTAAAAGAAATCAATTCTGGAAATGGATAGTAATGACGGTTGTACAAAAATATGAATGTACTTAATGCCATTGAATTGTACGTTATATATACACATATATAAATATACACATATATACGTGTGTGTGTATACATAAACAAAAATAATTTTTTAAAGAACTCAAGATTCCTGTTCTCTAGGACTTTATAAGAGAGCACAGAACTCAAATCCTATCATAGACCCAATGAATGTCTCTGAAACAAATAGAGGGACAGATCCCAATAGATAACAAAGGGAGCACAATGCAAGGCAGCCTCAGAAGTGTCACAGTTGTAAGTGGCCTGTGAGACTGGCATGCAGGGGAGACTGTTCTGGGCAAAGAACATTTATATCCAGGATACATGTCAGTGGATAGATGTTGACCTGGAAAGTAAGGATATTGTGTGAAAAGGCTCAGAAGGTATGGGCCAAGATATTGGAAACATTATGAATCCTAGGACCAGAAAGCTATTCACCTCATTGTGAGTATTACATTAACTCCCTACTACAATGTCTTTACATTAGTATGATTTAAACCTACCACTTTTAGTCATCGGATAATGGGAAGGAAGGATCATGAAGGTCACCCCACTGTGTAAAGTTGCTGTGTTGTTTACCGACCAGTTACGTTTCTATAGTGTTTGGTGCCAGGAGAAAGTCTGGCTGCCCAGAGTCACTGCTTCCTCCTACAGGCCAGTGAAATTAAAACAACCGCCTCAAGGACAGCTATCCTTTTTGCCTAGACTGCCAGGAAGCTCAGAGCTCTGCTCTCCACTCCAGTGAACTATCCCTAGTCTATGCTTCTTGGTAGACACCCTTGCCTATCCTTTTTACTGAAAGCTGAACTAGATCACCTAATCCTTTTAGTAAGTGGAAAAAATAAATAATAATGATCAAGCAAATCTCATCAGCTATCTCTATAGGACACATCCTCTTCAACAAAAGTGAATTCAGATGAACAAATTGGACAAGAAAGTGACTCCACCAACATGTAAGCATCAGGACCACCTGGAAGCCATGCTGGACATTCCTCCCCCAGGCTCCAGGAGGTACTAGATGAACAGCAGTTGATTGCTATTCTTTAGCCTCTTCCAGACCCCAAGCAGACCAACTGACTGAATTTCAACTTTCCTAGCACTCATGTTCTTGTCCCAAAGATATAATCAGGTCATTGATACAGATATTAAGCAAAGGCTCCAAGGCTCCAATTTAGCTTCCTCAAAAGAAATTTCAGTAAGGCCGCACCTTCTTGAAGGGCTCTGACTGGTCTCATCTGCTTTCATTCATATGGTTGAAACAGGGCTGGGGGTGCAGGAAAAGGGATACTATACAGCAATTAAGAACTACCACCTACCCACTGGGTGTTATATGTAGGCGACAAATTTCACTAAATTCTATTCCTGAAATCATTATCACACTTTATGTTAACTAACTTGGATTAAAAAAAAAAAAAAAAACCACCACCTACCAGCGCATATAGCAACATACATAGATGAATCTCATAATACAATGTTGGGCGAAAGAGGGGCGCCTGGGTGGTTCAGTCAGTTAAGCGTCCAACTTCAGCTCAAGTCATGATCTCTCAGTTTGTGGGTTCAGGCCCACATCAGGCTCTGTGATGACAGCTCAGAGCCTGGAGCCTGCTTCGGATTGTGCCTCCCTCTCTCTGCTCCTGCCCTGCTCTATCTCTTGCTTTCTCTCTCTCTCTCTCTCTCTCTTGCTTTCTCTCTCTCTCTCTCTTNAGTTAAGCGTCCAACTTCAGCTCAAGTCATGATCTCTCAGTTTGTGGGTTCAGGCCCACATCAGGCTCTGTGCTGACAGCTCAGAGCCTGGAGCCTGCTTCGGATTGTGCCTCCCTCTCTCTGCTCCTGCCCTGCTCTATCTCTTGCTTTCTCTCTCTCTCTCTCTCTCTCTTGCTTTCTCTCTCTCTCTCTCTTGCTTTCTCTCTCTCTCTCTCTCTTGCTTTCTCTCTCTCTCTCTCAAAAATAAATAAGCATTTTTTAAAAATTTGTAATAAAAAATAAATAAATAAATAAAGTTGGGTGAAAGAAGCCAGACACTAAAAGGGATATACATTGTGAGTCCATTTATATGAAGTACAGAAACAGATCTACCTTGACAAAAGGTGGGACAGTGATTACACCTACTACTGGTGATGATCTGTTACTGTATCTGGGTGGTGGTTACCTAGTGTCTTCAGTTTCCTGTGTATATTATACTTCAATTTTAAAATACAAGAGGAAAAAAGGGCAAGGCCCTGACCAGGCCCTGGTCTACCCACTACTCATGGTCAGAGGGCCCAGGAAGATCAAATAAGTCTTTAAGAGATCAAACCAGAAGGGAAAGCCATAATCTAAATGCAGCCACAAACAGCAGTTCCAGCAACTCTACACGCTGACACAGGCTTGCAACTTAGTTTCAAAAGAATTTATTTTTGCATTATTCCTTTGCCAGTGTTACCTCAAATCTTTGACAAGGAAGCCAAGGCTTGGAGAAGCTTTCCCAAACCGCAGACCAAGTCCCTGGAAGGCCCTACAATATCCGGTGGTCAGCTGAGTGCCCTAACCTAGGGCACAGGTGTGCCCATCCTGGGAAAGCCAGGTAACTACTGTCAGTGACCTCATTAATAATAATGCCTTCACAGACTTCTCCTGGGAGGACCAAGGCTGTGCAAAGAGCAGCAAGTTTATCCTGTAATGTTGCCAACCCAAGGCCAGATGTTTCTGATAAAAAGAAAAAAAGGAAAAGAAAAAAAGGTAAACTAAGGAGGCAAAGACACAGCAGATCCTGGACTCTTGAAGGCTCCTTCCTCTGAAAGGCAGCGAATCAAAAGTAACAGATCTGCCAAAACACTTTCTTCAGGATGGGACAAGGCAGAACCTCGCTGGGGCCACCATGCCACCTCAGGGAGATTCCAGCTGACGCACCAGGCACTCACACGCCTGGGGCACCAGGCTAAGTGTAAAGCTGACCTAGAGGCTTATAGGCCACTCCTCCAGGATCCTGTTGCACCCCTGTGAGTCACAGGGGTTCCTGTTCTTCCAGTTCTTGCCTCAGCTGCCTGGAGTTACAGACAGACAGACCTCAGGCAATAGCACCCGTCAGGGGTCCAGGAGATGGGCATTTGGGACATGGGTCTTGGGACCCTCCTGTCCTCAGACATTCTGTTCCAGCTGTTGGGCAGCACCGTGATAATATGTCCCAGATGTACATGACCCTAGCACAGTTCATTTACACACATTAATCAAGCGCTAAATGGAGTGTGCCAGGGACTGAGGACACCAGGGGAAAAGAGACCCCAGTTTTTGCCGGAAGGGGCTCAGTCTATTAGGTGGGAGGCAAATATGTCAGCAAGTAATTACAAACTGAAAGTTAGGGCAGATAGTAGGCAGTTTCCTTCACTGCCTACTAATAAAATATAGATTTATGATCATTTAAATCATGCACACATCAACAGAATTCTAAGGAGTGTCTCAAAAAGGTTACAAAGGTATATATGTTGACCCCACACCTAGAATGTTCCCCTTCTCTGGACTAACAAACTCCCATTTGGCTTTCAGGGCCCGGCACAAATGGCCCTCCCCAAATTCCGAGCTGCCAACACACTTTTGACACCTTGTGTCTTTCTGCCCTCATTGGTCCCAGAGGACTAAGGGCATCCACTACATGTTCCCAGCTTCACCTTTGTGATGCCAACAGCTTTCTCAATACTGAGATATAGTAGGTGCTCAAGTCATATGTCACGGTCACACACCGGGGGCTACGGTGTGCCGAAGCGGTGGAAGAGTAACCTGGCCGAAGGGGAGGGCTGGCCGTTCCAGAATGCCCAGGGGCTCAGAGCCTGACCCTGTTTTTCACCTGAGCCCTGACGGCACATGACCCTGGCAGCAGCATGGTTTCCTCTCCAGCTACCTGGCCGCCGTGGTCAGTCCCCCAGGTCCCCAAAGTGTTAAGACTCTGCCTTCCCTGGACAGCCCCACACCAGGGATCCAAGTCTACCCCTAAGCCTCTTGCCCCAAAGGGGCATCTGAACTACCTACTCCTGCCTGCTGCCAAGTGTCCACCCGCTGCACTGAACCCCTGTAGATCAGTCCCTGCGTACCAGGTCCTGCCCCAGAGCTTCCCGGTCTGCCCGCCCACCCCACAATCACACCCACCACAGGCAGGGCGACCAGATGTCCAGTTAGCCTGGAACAAGCTCAGTTTACACTGAGGTAGCAGCATGAGTATTAACAGCGTGCCCTTATACCTCAAAAGTGGCCCAGTTTGGACAATAAATTATAGGGTTACTCTAGGTACACACCACAAGGCAAATCCTGCCTGTGTTCTTGAGGAGCCCACGCAAGACAGATGAGAAAAGCTCATGCTGCACAACTGGTGCCAAAAGGGAAATGGGGACCAAGAGACTGGGTTCCTGCTCTGGGTCTTGTCCTATATAAACCTGGGCCAGTTACTCAGTACACAGCACCTGGTTTCCTCATCTATAAAATGAAGAACTGGAACTAGATGATCCAAAGGTCCCTTCCCAACTGACACCTGACTCACAGCCCCATGAAACTGAAACACCAGTGACCATGTCCAGTTGTCCCAGGCAGCCCCAGGCTCGGCTTAAGGGTCTGGACTCTGGGGTCAGGTTGCCCGGATTTGAATTCTGGCTGGCCCTTGAACAAGGTACTGTCCCTTTCTGTGCCTTGCTGTCTTTATCTGAACAACAGGTAATAATGTCTACCCGGAGGGCTACTTGAGGATGGCCTGACTGTGAGTGCACAGACAGAGCCCCGCACTTAGTAATGTCTGTGATTTTAAGATCTTTAGGTATTGATGGAGGAACTGATCAGACATGGCTAGAAGGCTGCACCGGAAGGGGTTGAGACAGGAAAATTTGGGAGGAAGGAGGAGGAGGAAGTCTCTCAAATGGGAAAAAGGAAAAGTGGCAGGTTCATATGCCCTCATTTAACCCTGATGGCTTATCTGGCTTAACTCCTTTATCAGACAATACGAGATGCCAGAAGGAAGAGTCTGGGAATAAGGTCTTTCAAGAACATGAACCGCCTCCAGGGTAGAGCCACTGAGCTAAGGGTGAGAAGAGGCAGGAAGGCTGGATGGGTGGGCACCAAGGGCCAGAGTCTCAGCCCTGACTCACTCTCTTGGTTAACTCCAAGCTAAGTTTTGACCAACGTCCCTCCTAGGAAGGAACATCAAGGGAATGCTTAGAGACCCATAGACAAAAGTGCAAAAAGCATGGCCACCTCTGAAAGAGAGCAGCATTTCAGGGCAACAAGGCCAAGACTCCCAACTAGGTTTGGACAAGACACAGCCTATACAGGGATGGGGGAAGGAAAATGTGGGTTCCACAAAGAAGGTTGCCTTGGGCTTTTGTCAAGAAAGAGCCCTGGGTACCCAAGTATCAGGAAAGGCCACGCTAGACAGCCCAGAGACTTTGCCCAGAGCTCTATGAGGGGCAAAGAGCTCTCTGCTGAGACCCAAGATGGCCACAGACCCTCTACCCGATGTGCCAAAATAATGTGGGAATGATGGTTCCTTTCAGCGAAACTCCTGGGATCAGTGGGACCAAAGCCTAACATGACCCAATGGCCCTGGGCATCACCCACCCCAAGCAGCTTCCCCAGTGGGAAGCCAGAGTCTGGGGCAGATTAAGGAAGGGTAAACAAGCATCTCATTAGCCAACTGCAGCATAAGTGGCCTCAGCAACTGCCCTGGGAGCCTCTGTCCTTTGGGGGAGGGACTGAAGTGGAGGGGACTAGGTTTCTACAGTGAAAAGGGTGGAACTGCTGCTGTGATCAGTCATGCCTTCCACGGAGGATGCTTCAAGGTGTGGTACACCAGTGGCCACGGAATCCCCGAGACCCCCCCAGTGGAGATGCTACTTCCCAGAGGAAGGCAAGTTAGACAAAGAACTTAAGGATGGTTCTCCTAGGCCGGAGAAAGACACAGTTTTAGATGGCAGAGACGGCAGTGAGGATGCTTCCTTAGTCCGCAGCTTTAGGAACTTTCTACCCTGCTGCCCTCCCTATCTTCTACTCCAACCCTACATCAGACAGAAAGCATCCATGTTCCAGAATCCAAAGGCCCTAAAAGCCCTCGGGGAAAAAAGAAGCAAGGCCACAGTAGGATATCTAGGAGTGTAGTACCGTATGCATATAGTTCTCTATGTACTAATATTTAACACATGAAGAACTGACTATGTCTCATGCACAGCTCTGAGACCTTCCTATATATTAACTCTCTTTAATCCCTACAATAACCTTATTAAGGTGTTAATCCCCAAACTCTCCATTTTACAAGAGGAAGAAACCGAGCCCTACAAAGGTTAAATTAACGGGCCCAAGTTCACAAAGCTAGTTACATAAGCCAGGACTAAACCCAAGGAGACTGGCTCTATCATTCACCATACAGCCTCTCCCAATATGACTGCTGGACTGGCCCTTGGTGGGTATCACTAACCTCTCTCCTCTGCCCCAGCTATCGTAGCCCCTCAGCTCATGTTCTACCAGCTCATCTGCCTGCTTTGTTCAGAAGCCTGATGGATACCTGGCCTCCATGGAAATCCCAGCAACAACCAGGGTGAGATTCTCCAATGGATAACTGAGCAGACTTTTCTCAGTGGCTTCCTGGAGTGCTTTACCCACATTCTCCTGGTTGAAGACAGCAAAACAGTAACCCAGGTAACCTGCCCATTAGCCAGGGGTCATGGACATCTGCTGACTGGCCATGGTCTGCAGACTTCGTCTCAAATTCAATTTTTCTAAAAGACCACGTCCTACCATGACTGTCCCATGTCCTGACACCCTGAGAGCTGACAGCCAAGGTCTTAGTTACAGGTGCTATTAAGTACTCTATGACCATGAACAATGCACTATAAAACTGAAGGAGGGGATGAACTACGTTCTTCTAACACAGCTTCTCAACCTACAGATATCTGGGGCCAAAAAACCTTTGTTGCAAGGGGGCTGTCAAGTGTGTTGTAGGATTGAGTATCTCCCATGCTTCTACCTACTAGAGGCAGTAACGCATCCTCAGGCACCCTAACCTGAGACAGACAAATCTCCAAACATTACCAAAGTCCACTGGGGGGCAAAATCACCAACAGCTGAAAACTATGGTTCAAAAGAAGTAGTAACAAAAACAAAACTAAACAAACAAATAGAATACAGGCTTTGCCCCTGCCAACTTGGTGACAGTGAGAATCTTTGCTCTTTATTATAGGTTGGGATCGCCCCTCACAATAGATCGCATGGCCCAAAATGCCAAGAGCGCTGCAGTTGAAAGGCCTGCTTGAGAAGCAAGCAGAAACAGCCACTCCAGCACAAGAAAGCTCAGCCTGTGATCCATGGTGTGTGATATTAAGACTCAGCCAATGAACTCTGGGATCTGATCTGCTCAACCTCCCACCCCCCACTGTTTTGGAAAGGGAAAAACAGACAACACACAGTGTTGGAAAACAAACAAACTTGCTGACTGCAAAACTCAACAATGATAATGAGGAACCCATTATCCAGAGTCGTCTTTTAAAGAAGTATCTGAACAAAGGAAGCCAGTTTTCTGGGGTTCATGAAGTATTTCAGTACATCAGATCTCCTTACTTGGGTTGCCAGATTTTGAGAAAACTGTTGTGGTTTGTGTTGTTTTGATTCCCCTTGGAAAAGGGCCCCTAACTGCCCTCACACTCCTCACAGTGCTAGAGAAGTTCAACTCTGAAAAGTGATGTTAAAAAAAAAAAAAGTTGGCTTTATCCGAGGAGCCTCAGAGGGAATGTTAATTAATTCAATGGTAAAGAAAAGTGCTTCCCTGAGCTCTCTGAAATAGAAATTTGGCGATACAAAAAAAAAAAAAGGATGAGTAGCAAAAGTTAACAAAATACTCCTACCACCATCAACTGCTCCTGAGCAGGGAAGGGACAGTATTAGGAGGCTAAGTATTTCATATGAGTTGAACAAATGCAAAACTGTACCTGTCAATGTCAGTTAACTCAGCCAAAACTAATCTCAGTAAGGTTGTGATTAGTACTCTATTCCTGGTGCTTTAACCCCTTATCTGAAGATTAATGGCACATAGTAGATGCTCAAGGCAAACCCATCAAAGTTCCCTTGAGGTCTCTAACTCCTCACCCCTTGGTAAGGCAGCCTCTCTGGACTGCTGCCTTATCTCACCAGACAACTGAAAGGGGTCTTAGTTTCAGTTTCCCGTGTAGGAGCCACAGGGCCTGGTACACACAATAAGTTCTCAGAAAATATTAAAACTCTTGTCTATCTTGGGGCTCTGCTGAATTTTCTGCTTCCAAGATATTCTCCCCTCTCTTAAGTCCAGAGTTGAAAGCCACCCCTCACTCAAACAGAAAGGAGCTCAAGTGAGCTGTCTATATTCCATAGTTGGAGTGAAAATATGTCACCCGTCTGTGCATGTTAAAACAATGTGGCCAATAGCTAAAGGCAGGCATGCACACTTCATTTCACATCTATGGTTAAAACTGTTCTCATTCCCAAGTGGCAAAAAGCCTGTATCTTGAATATTAATTATAAATCAATTAATAAACAGAATCCTCTATCTCTTCACTGACAGGGCATAAAGCCTTGACTGCTGGAAGACAGGAAACACCCTTACCCTCTCCCTTTCTCTCCGTGTCCCCTGGCCCCCACCCTTTGTCCTCAGGATCAACCTTCACCTTGATGAAGGAAGAGCCCACTACCTTTCTTCTCTCTTAATGTCCCCCACCCCCCATCCCTTCAATCTGGAACTAGCCACTCCCAATCTGCCTCTCACCCTCCTCCCCTTCCCACAGCCCTTGCTGAGCTGCTGTCTCCAGGAAGGTACCCTCCCTCATCCTCACATTCACTGAGAATGAGAATCAGTCGCCAGAAACTGTGAGTACAGAGGTGAACAGCCAGGTTCTCCCTGTCCTGAGGAAGGAACTGAAACCAAAAACTACCAACTCTGACGCATAGTGGGATGATAAAAATGCCATGGTAAGGCAAAAGCACCTAGTGTGAAGAGCATGGCATTCAAAGGAATGGCAAAGCAAGTCCTTGGGGAGTAAAGGTAGAGACTATGAAGGAGTCAGGGGGCATTCAGCATGTGGTGTTAAAAGGCTTCTGAAATGTTCCAGTCTGGCTCTAGAAAGAGTGGCAACAGAGAAACCCTAGGAGGCCTCTAAAGTAAGCCAGACACTGGTTGACAAATGTGTAGCCATCAGAAAGGAAAGTCAATGAAATGAGTCCAAAGCTCCCAGCCAGAATAGCCAGAGGGTACTGGTGCCATTAGTGCAGCCAAGAGAAGAGCCAGTTGCATTTCTGGGCATGCTAAGTGAGGGTGGTGCCAGCATCCAAGAGTGAACACAGACACAGGCTAGGATGGAGCCCACTATGTTCCCAGAAGCAGGTGAATGTGGTCAAGAGCCTGGGGCTCTAGAGCCCAACTGCATGGCTTTAATTCCCAGCTCTTACAAAACAGCTAGTGACCCTGTACAAGTTACTGTGCCTTCATTCCTTACCAGTAAAACAGGAATGCTGATAATAATTACATCTACTTCATGAGGTTGTTATGAATGTTAATAGGCTAACAAATGTAAAGAGCTTAAACCAGTGCCTGGTACACAGTAGATGCTATAAGTGTTTGCCCTTGAGTTTCAAAGCACTAATCAGCAAAAGTGAGCAAATGACGCCTACTTTCCTCCTAATGGTACAAAACATTGGGCTTGTCCATCAGGACACAAGTTGGGGGAAAGGAGGTGGTGCCATTTCTGGGCAAGTGAATCTATGTTTTCCATGCCTCAGACTACAACCCAGAATATGTAAGATAATGGAGATTTCGGAAGAGTCCAAATCAAGAACTTTTCAAAAGCCTCTACAATTAAACTCAAGATTCATCCTTCTTTCCTAATTCATCCCTGTAGCAGCAACTTGAAAAGATGTTTCCAAAATATTCTCTCTGGGCAAACCATGAGAGACTCTTGAATGCTGACAAAAACTGAGGACTGATGGATGTGGGGGGGAGGAGGGATGGGCATGGAGGAGGGCACTTGTGGGGATGAGCACCGAGTGTTATGTGGAAACTAATTTGACAATAAACTATTTGTAAAAAAATATATATATATTCTCTCTGATTTTCTTCCTACTTCGTATCTAATTGCAGCTGGAATCAAACAGCTTTGCTCACCAAAAGCCTGGAGGCCAAGCCCCAGGTTCTGACACCTGGTAAATGAAGGGCCTGACTTGATTCTGCCCCCTTTGGTAATTTAGGGGAAATACACCGGTCTTCCCCCATACACTTACAGGAATAAAGGAAGCTGTGAGTCTAGGTAAGAGTAGGCTACAAGAGAGACATTTCCACATTACTGTGCTTAATCATCACAACTCTATAAAGTGGACAGGACCACTGTTGTCATTCCCCTTTTACCAAGAGAAACCTGGGGCATCTGGATAGCTCAATTAAGCTTCCAACTCAGTTTTGGCTCAGGTCATGATGTCAGGCTTCACACAGAACATGGAGCCTGCTTAAGACACAAGAAGAAATCAACAGGCCAAAGAGGCAAAGTGACTTGCTCAGGTCCTGTGGTTAATAAACCACAAAACAGAGATTAGAACACATTTCCAGATACCCTGGCTAATTCTCTCTCTCTCTCTCTCTCTCTCTCCTCTGGGACCAAAGACACGAACCCCAATTCATTCCAGACAGTTCAGGTCTTAGCCTCCTTCCTCTGGAGTAGGAGAGAGACAATTCGTAAAAGAATTAAAATGTCGTGGACTGATATTGACGCATCTGAGAAGACCTCCCCCGGATTAATAATCCTCCAGCTTCCTGCTTTAGAATTTGCCAAGGGATGAGTCTTCCCCAAGGGTTAACTCACTTCTTGGGCAGAGAAGCTGAGAGAAGTTGCCAAGATCCTGCCGGCTCACAGACACATTCTTAAATAAACTGAATTAAAGTGCAGAGCAGAGCTACATCCTAGAAATGAGAGAGCAAGAGCCGTTTATAAGCAGAGTAAAACTCGACTAACCCAGCCTCCAGCTGCTTCCTACTCCAGTCTGAGGCTAAGTATGGCCGTTTTACTTGGGGGTTCATGTGTCGCCGCTCTGAAAACATCAAAATGGTAGCCCACCATTCTCTCCTTTGCTCTCAGAATCCCCAGAATGGGAGTAAGAGCAGGTCGCCGCACCGAACTTTAATGTCAAGACATTCTACCAAAAATGTGTTCCCTCTAAGACACAGAAGCTTTAAGTATGCAATTGAGCAACGCTGTCATTGCCTCACAGGTCTGGACACCCCCACCTCCTCCTCAGCCCATCCCCTCTCAAGTCCTAGCTGAGGGGCACTGTCAGGTGCCAATCCAGAAATCCCCCGAGGATTTCAGAAACTCAATTCTCCCTAAAGGGATTGCGCCTCGGGCGGGCCCCACCCCCACCCCATACCCCGAGGCACCTAGAGCTTGGTCCCGGCGGGGCCNTTGGAGACGGGCCCCGGCCACTCAAGGCCGGGCGATACCGAGGCCGATCTGTGGGGGACGTAAGCCCCTCGCTGGGCCTCAGTTCCGGGGAGGGGGTGCGGCGCACGGAGCTTCTCGGCCCCGGTCCCAGCGCCCTCGGGGTGGGCCTCTCCCCAAGCCCACCTCCGCGAGGCCACGAGGAACGCCGAGGGGAACAGCACGGCCCCAAACTCGCTCGTTCGGCGCGGGAGCCCCCCGGCAGTCCCACGTGGCAGAGGAACCTCCCCCGCCCCAGCCAAGAGTCTCCACACGTGCTCTCGCCGGAACTCCGGCGTCCAAAGGGGGGCTCCTCCCACGTGGGCTCGGCAGTCTCAGACTACGTGCTGGGTGACCCGCCNGCAGAGAGCCGCGCGGGGCGCGAGCCCAGGCGCCTCGCACGCGCGCACACGCTTGCCGGTGCCTAGCGGACGTGGCTCCCCGCGCCCTGGAGTTTCCCGGCAGCCCTGACTTTTTCCGCGTTCACGGCCCCGAATAGGGGAGGTAGCGGCCCCCCGCAGGGTCAAGGAAGAGAGTCCCGGCCGGCTGGGGACCGCACAACTTTGTCAGAAGCGAGCCAGCAGCCCCTGCACGCTCTTGCCTACCTTCTGCACTTGGTCATGGTTGAGCTCCGTGAAGAAGTAGGCGAGCAGATGTGAGGCGATCATCCTGCTGCGGCCCGTCGGTGCAGAGTTGGGAAACCGAGGCTGGAGCGCGTGCGGGGGAGGAGGGCAGCGCGGTCCGACCGCTTTGTATCCGGGCTTGGCGGCCCGGCCGGGAGCAATAAGTCCGGGCGGCACTAAAGGAAGACGATGGCACGCCTGGCAGGAGAGTCTAGGGTCTCCAGAAACAGGTTTTGGGAGTACGAATTCCCAGAAGGCCCCCAAAAATCACTCCTGCGACGTGTCGGGTGGCCCCACCGCCAAGGCGATAACTTCACCACAGAATCGCCAAGGCTCAACTTGGGAAGAATCTCAGTCCGGCCTCACTTGGGCGAGCGGACCTCTCCGGCTCAACACGCGTGCTGCTCTTGCCCACGGATCTTCTCTGCTTGATGACACGGAGGCGCTAGCGGCGACTCGGGACTCCTGCTCTGGAGTTTCGTGCAACAATGTGGCTTATTGAGGGGCTGCCGGCTCGCGGGCCTCCAGGTCAGTGACGCGCGCACGCCCATTGGCTGCACGGGGAGGGTGTGTGCGCCCACNCAGGGGGCGGGGCCGGGCGGCAGAGATGGGACGTGTGGTCCGTGGCTAGAAGCTGGGGCGGAAAGGCGCATGAGCCACCGCCGCGTCAGGCTCAGCTATGGGTGGGGGGCGCGGGATCCCAGACCCAGAGTGTGGGACGACTGGAAAGACGGGTCACCCGACCCGCACGTGCCTTGTATGGGGAGAGAGACACCGTCTGGTATCTCGGGGTCATGTGAGGGGCCCCCGTTGCCGGGTCACATTTCTGAAGCATCTCAGTCCTCACCTGTTGTGGCACAACAGGGCGCAACGCTGAAGCAAATTGAGGCACCGTAGCTGCGGCTCAGGCATCGCAAAAACGAATAGGGTGTGGATTTTATTCACCTCTTTTTACAGATGAAGAGACTGAGGTACGGGCCGTTAAGACACTTGCCCAAAGTCACACAGCTAGTAAGTGTCAGATGCAGAGAGGAACCCACATCTGACAGACTTTGAGGTCCAATTCTCTTCCCTAGTTTCCTATTCTACCTCTTTAAGAGCCTGGGGAAGGAGAAGGCAGGAAAGGAGCTTTATCTGCAGCTGTGGGGCGAACGCATGGGTGAAACTGGGTGGGTGATATGTGTGTAACCGAAGGATCCTGACCCTGTGTGGGGTGGGATGGGGTGGGCTTACGGATGCTGTGAGGAGTGGGAGGCCCAGCCCCAGCTAATGCCTGGCCCCAAAATGGGTTTATATACACTGCGGCAGCTGGCAAGAATGAAATACAGACTGCTGCAGACAGGAGATTGGTGCTGGTGGAGAATAGTGAGCCTGGAGTTGGAGACGTAGCAGGGTAGGGGAGATGAAAGGCTTCCGTGTTGTATTGAGGAGTTTCTCCTTCTTTCATAAACAGTGGGGTGCTATCTGCAAAGTATATATTATTATAGTATTATGTATGTCATAAGTGTTCATGGCTGGAATATAGAGACAGAAATAACAAAAACATCCATGATCCCCAACCTCTCAGCAAAACTTCTTGAAAGCTATGTACCCTTGCCAACTATACATTCACACCTCTCCTTCCTTATACTCCAGTCAGGCCTAGGTCCCAAACTGCTTTTGTCACAGTCATCATAATGACCTACATGTTGCCAAATCCGATGTTCTTATCTCATTTCTACCCTTGTCTTACTGCACTTCCTGTGATACCTGTGCATAGTTGACCGCATCCTCCAGATATCTGGACACACCTTCCTCTGTGGGAGCTCAGGAAGCTCCACCCTCCTGGTGTCCCTCCAGCTCCTCAGACCCTGTTTTCTCTACTGGTGAATGCTGGAAAATTCCAGAGCTGTCCTCCACCTCTGATCTGGTTATGCTCTCTCCTGGAGTAATCCCTCCCAGTCTCATGACTGTTATATAGTCTACACGCTGGTAACTCACAGATGTAAGTCTATAGCAAGGACCTCTCCAGGAGCTCCAGACATTTCTCCAACGACCATTTGTTACCTCCACTGAATGACTTACATCTCATACTTAACATGTCCAAAGCCAAATGCAACTTTTCTCCCCAATCTACTCCTTTTCCAGTTGTCTCAGCAAATGACATCACCATCCACCCTAAGTCATCCTTAATTCCTTCCTGACACTCACCCTCATATCCAGTCAGTCCATCAGCAAGCAGTCAGTTTGACCCATAAAATAAACCCTGTAATTGACCACTTCTCTCCATGTCCTTGGATACCTCCCAGCCAAGCCATCAACAACTCGGCCACAGCCAATACTACATCAGCCAACTTTGTCCCTGTTTCCAGTTATGCCTGCCTCCATCCTGACCCCTACACAATCTTCTTACTCAGGGACCAGAGTGACCTGTTTAAAAGGTAAGCCATTCTGTGTCTCTCCCTTCCTGGCTCAAAGCCATCTAATGGTTTCTAACCCTAGAATAAAATTAAAAATCCAGACAATGATACGATATAGCCCCTGGCTCCCTTTTTACTCCATTCCACACTACTTTCCCCAGTACACTGCTTGGAATTCACACAGGCATGTTGTCCTCAAAAGTGACAAACTCTTTCCCATCCAAGGGCCTCTACTCTTTCTTTTTCTTCTATCTGGAATATTCTTCTCCAGATCTGTGTTTAGCTTACTCTTGCTCCTCATTGAGGTTCAGTTTTAAATAGCACCTCTTCAGAGGACTTTCTCCTGACCAGTTTATCTCAAATGGTTCCCCTAGTCACTCTCACATGGCCCTGATGGATTTTCTATTGATTTTCTGTGTGTTCTTTCTTTCCTAGCTAGGAGTAAGCTATAAGAAGGCAAGATCTGTATCTGTGTTGTTCCTTCATATCTGCAGTATCTAGAAGGGTGCCCAGAACATGGTGGGCACGCAATAAATATGTTGAATATCTAAATGAATAGGAGAACTTTTAGAAATAACTATTGTTCAGGGCACCTGGGTGGCTCAGTCGGGTAAGCGTCTGACTTCAGCTCAGGTTATGATCTCATGGTTCATGGGTTCCAGCCCCGCATCAGACTCTGTGCTGACAGCTCAGAGCCTGGAGCCTGCTTTGGATTCTGTGTCTTCTTCTCTCTCTGTCCCTTCCCTGCTCGCTCTCGCTCTCTCTCTCTCTCTCTCAGAAATAAATAAAACATTAAAAAGTTTTTTAAAGAAATAACTATTGTTCATATTTTATATACCAATACACACATGCATACACAGAGAGAGAGTTTATAGTTTTATGTGTTTATTTGTCTAATCTTTTCTACCTCTAGATCTATCCTAGTTCACACACCCAGCATCTCTCACCTGACTGAAACAGCCTCCTAACTGGGCTTTCCTCTTTAGATATAGAAATACCATATATATAGGTTTAGATATCCAACAGAGCTTCTTAGACAAGTGATGTGATCAGATTTGCTTTTTTAGGTCAATAACTGCCCTCCATATGGGGGCTGTGGGGGAGGAGGCTAGAGACCAGAGGCAGAAAGAGGCCTAAGCTGTAAGGTAGGACCAGGGCCTGAACCAAGGTGGGAGTGATGCAAGGTATCAGGCTACAGGTTTAGATGTTTTAAAGTCTGAAGTAGAATTAATGCCTTTGGCTAGGAGTGGAGGATAAAAAGGAGGATGCCTGCTACCTAGAAATACTTGGAAACCAATAGTCCACTGTTATAAAACCTGTTGGCCCCAGGCAAGTGGGACCAAACCCAGTGGGTCATGTCAGCTCTGATCGCTTCTCTATACACTAACTTTAGAGCCTCTTCTCAACTCCCCTCTCTGGTCCCACTTCATGTGGACCAGATAATAATCACAGGGTGCCTTATACAAACCACCTCTTCTGAAGCCCACAACCCCTGGAGATAGTTAGAGCAGCAGGTATTGTTATAAGCCCCAATTTATATATGACAGACTAAAGGTAGGTTGCTTACAAGGCTAAGACTTGTGTTTTTGACTTCTGGCTACAAACTCCATGCCTGGAGTTTATGATTTATTGACTCTCAGATCTCTCTCTCTCCCCCTCTCTCTCTCTCCTTTTCTCTTTCTCTCTCCCTCTCTTTCTGTCCCCTTCTCTCTCTCTTTCTCTCTCTCTCACACACACACACGCGCGCACACACACACACACATACTCACAGACATTTTAGAATAACAAGACACTCATGTAATTTACACCCCACAGCTCCAAGAGAGAAATCAATCAGCAAATAGTTATTAAGCAAACCCTTACGATGTTCAGGACTGTCTGTTCAATGCTGTAAGAAATATAAAGGAAACACAAGATGTGTTTCCTGCCCCTGAGGGATTGTTTAATCAGAGATATAAAACCAACACATAAAATAATTATTGGAGAACAGAAAAGTAGTTCACTGAGAGCTAAACATGTATGTGTTTCTATGTAATGGAATTTCAGAGGAGGAAGAGACAGAGCTGCAGGCCAGAGTCAGCCAAGGATGGTATGATGGATACAAATGTCAGCTTTTATACCAGACTGGTTCTGGCCTCACATAGGACTGACCTGAGCCTGGCCATCAGCCTTTAGGGGGCCATCCTGAGAAGAGACCACTTTGTCAAAAGACCTCTATCTCCCAAATATTTCTTTTTCTAATTAGGATTTATCAAGTTTGCAGCAAGTTATAAGTGATGAGATTATGCATAGGATACAGTCAGATTTGCAAAAAGAAACTATTGAAGATAGTTTAAGCAGAAAAATATTTAATTGAGGATCTTCTGGAGGGCCAGAGAATCAGGCTTTTGTCGTTCAAGAGTGATGCCCAAGTTATATCATCAGACTCTGCTAGTGGAAATGCTCTTGCTCTGGCCACTGGTTTCAGGCATCTCTGCCCACACCCCTGATGCTGGGCACAGGATTAGTCAGGACAGGCCACAGCCACCTTTGACAACTGAATGTCTGTCCCTCAGCATCCTTGCTAGAAGGAATTCTGCACAGCACCTCCTTTATGGTAGTTGCATCCAAGCTGACATCTTACAGCTGGTTGTCAGAGCTTGAGCCACATGCCCATGCCCTAGCTGCAAGGGAAGCTGGGAAAGCAGCCCTGGGGGTCAGGAATCTTAACTTTGAGAAAAGGGCTGGATAGGCCCAAAGCTTGGTAAACATCTGTCACACCCAGCAGTCACTGAATACGCCACATAGTAGAGTTTAGAGAGCCCTTAGACAAATTGGCTTCCTAAAAGTACAAAATATGTCAAAACAATTAAAAAACAGGACATCTATACTGAATGGGAGTTAAACTAGAAAGAAAATAGGTAGTAGGCCAAATGACACCAAGAAAACAACTATAAATAAATTGACACGTGCTGGATGATTCACCCTCTCCATACACATTCTGTAACTCAGTGCCTGCCCACAGATGTATTCCATGTCCCAGCAAATAAGGGAAAGGTTACTGGGAAATATTGCCAGGAGACCCCCCTTCAGTGCCATCCAAAACATGAGGGCTATGGAGTCTGATGCTCTCATCTTGAGAGCCATAGTGCTATATATCCCCCAACAGTTTGCCTGAGAAGAGCACAGTGATATGCTGAGGCTTGCATGGCAACAGTGTGTGGCCTTGGGCCTTTCAGAGCCCCAGTTTCATCATATGCAAAGTGGAAATCAAGAGATAGAATATGCAAAGACTCTAGTTCAGAACCTGATACATAGTAGATCCCGAATACTAGTTTCTTAAACACATCACTCATAATAGTCAAGTCTTTTATGCAGGAAGAGTTCAGTGATTTAAAAAAAATTCCAGGGGTGCCTGGGTGGCCCAGTTGGTTAAGCATCCAACTTTGGCTCAGGTCATGATCTCATGTTTTATGAGTTTGTGTCCCACATCAGGCTCTGCACAGACCGTGCAGAGCCTGCTTAGGATTCTCTCTCTCCCTCTCTCTCTGCCCCTCCACTCCTCCTCTCTCTCTCTCTCTGTCTCTCTCTCTTTCTCTCCCTCTCTTTCTCTCTCTCTCAAAATAAATAAATTTTAAATAAATAGACAAACATTTTTAAAAATTCCAGACGTCAAGAATAGTGAATGCAGAGTCTCTGGGAAATGGGAGAGACTGGTTTGTTCCAAATTGTATGTAGCGCTCTGGTCTAAAGAGCTAATCTCAGTGGTGAATGGCAGGAGGACAGTTGGGCAGGTAGGGTTCAACAAAAAGGGAAATATTAGAATCACACTGGCAGGCAAAGTTAAAACACCTGGGCTAGAAGCAACATGGAGGACAGATGGTGAGGAGTGAGACCAGAGTCCTGGGGAAAGATACTGAAGGCCTCTAGGCAATTTATGGCAAAAAGCTGGGAAAGTGAAAGACGTGAGAAAAGTAAAAGGAAGTTCAAAGAGAACATGAGAGATAACTAAATGTGAGGGGTAGGGACAAGAAAGACTCTAAAACAGTGATTCTCACCCTTGGTTGCTCTCTGGAAGAGTGGTGTGCTGAGGGGTGGGGTCGGTTGGCCCTAGGGACAGACAACAAGGGGTAACTTCCTATAGAGAATGTATAAATAATAATAATAATAAACCTTTAGCCAGTCTGGGCTTTTATTATCACCATGGGCTAGCCATTCTAAACAATGTCAGTGACAAAGTATGCTTTCCTGGGTTACAGCTAATGGCCCTCCCTGCATCTCCTCTTCCTGCCCTTACATATCCACTCTATTGGAATCATCTGGAGAGCTTGTACAAATCCTAATGCCAGATAAAAAATCAACAGATGTCAATGGCAACTTTTCTTCCATTATAACAGTAAACAAAAAGACAAAAAGTCTAGGATTTAAAAGTACAAGGAATTCAGGATGCCTAGAACAGGTAGAGAGGTTTAATGTTGCTTCCCTGGATTTCAATTCCTCTTAGGTAAACCTGTAGCCTTTAAATGTGATCCAACTGAAAATCATGGATTTTAAAAAAATAAACAGGCTGATTTAAGCATTCGTATGGAAACATAAACAAAGCTATCCTCCCAAATTTTGAAAACCACAGGAAGAAGCCTGTTCATTTGCTTTTTTAATGTCAGAGTAGTGAAGTTCTTTCTGAGAAAGACTAAAAATCTAAATGTCGTAAGAAAAAAGACCTATAAAAGATTATCTATTAAGTCAAAAGACAACCAAGACAAAAATACATATCAGATACAACAGGTTCATTTTTCTACTATATAAAGAGCTTCTTTAAATTAATAAGAAAAAGAAATAAATTTTTTTAAAAAACCCTTGGGTAAAGGGTATAAACAGAGAGTTCACAGGAATAGAATACATGGCTATTTGATATATGAAAAAAGGTATTAGCATCACTCCAAATGGTGAGAATGCACAGCTAAAATATACTTATAGACCATTTTTCACCCATCAGCTTGGCAAAAATCAAATAATAATAATACACCTTACCATGGGGAAAGAGATGCTCTTTTGCCCAGCACAATCAATTATTATTGAAAAACACAGCCTCCATAAGGTCTGCTTGACACCTCCAACTACAAATACACCTGCCCATTGGCCCTGAGAGCCCATTTTTCTTACAACTATATCTACACATGCTGTGTAAGATTATTCACTGGGGCATCATTTGTCAAAGCAAGCCTGGGACCAACTTAAATCCTATCATTTGAAGACTGGTTAAGCAGCTTAAAGGACATCGAGATAATGGAATAACTTGGCTGCATGTTAAAAAAAGAAAAAGACACTCTCCAAGTATTAACATGGAATAATCCAGGGGCACTTGGGTGGCTCAGTCAGTTGAGTGTCCGACTTTGGCTCAGGTCATGATCTCATGGTTGAGTTTGAGCTCCATGTCAGGCTCTGCACTAACAGCTCAGAGCCTGGAGCCTGCTTCCGATTCTGTGTCTCCCTTTCTCTCTGCCCCTCCCCTGCTCATATACTGTCTCTCTCTGTCTCAAAAATAAACATTAAACATTAAAAAAAATTTCTTAAATAAAATAATAAAATGGAATAATCTGTAAGACACAGTTATGTCAAAATGTAAGATGTAGAAAAGTATTCATACAAAGTCCTTTCAGATAAAAAGGAATAGAAAATAAAATAAACATCACCTGTGTTGAGTTCTAAATATCCTCTAGGTAGAGGAACTGAGTAACCGGAAGACAAGCATGGGAGAAGACTATATTGTGTAGTCATCTGGACCAGGTACAAGTATTACCTATTCACAAAAAAAAAAGGGGGGGGATGAAATTAAGAAAAGAATCTACTGGTGTAAATGTGGGTGAGACAGAGAAACTAATCCCATGAAGGGCACCTGGGTGGCTCAGCTGGTTGGATGTCCTACTCTTGATCTTGGCTCGGGTCATGATGCCCTGCATTAGGCTGTACACTGACAGTGTAGAGCCTGCTTGGAATTTTCTCTCTCTCTCTCTCTCTCTCTCTCTCTCTGTCTCTGTCTCTGTCTCTATCTCAATAAATAAGTAAACTTTAAAAAAATAAAATAAAGGGACCTCATGAAAAACTGCTTTTTTTCCTCCTTTTCCTGATTCTGTTCTTCCTAGGACCTGCACCCCTGCCTTACACATACCTTATGAAACAGGTAATGTATGTCCTCCTTGTAAAGGTCAAAGAGTTAATGATTTCTTTGGAGGCTTCCAGCACAATAAATAACATCTAAGGAGCAACCAGGCAGAGTTGTCAGGAATGTTTTCCTAGACCACTGAATCACCAAGACCCCTGGATCCAGAGCATAAGTGACTTGTGAAGGACACCTAAATACTCGTCTATGTCCCTGGATGTCTGAGAAGACACACAAACTGGACCACAATCCTCAATAAAAACCCCAGACCCAAAGCAGAGATGAGACTCACTCTCCTTTCTGAGTCTCCTGGATACTCTGTCTGTATCAGGTCTCTCTATGTGTTCAACAAACTCTGCTCTCACTTCCTCTTGGCTTCAGTTTGATTTCTATTCTGCATGAGGCCAAGGACCCCCTTGGCTTCTCCCGTGAGACCCCACTCTGGGTCCTCAGACCCAACCAGCCTGCATCAAAGTCAAAACAACAGAGTAAAAATGACATGGGGTGAGATACCTGAACCCACCAAAATATTAAAAATTTTAAGTTAAAGAAAACATAATGCCCAGGCCATACCCCAGCCCGATAATATCAGGATGTCTGGAGGCAGCACCAAGGCATCAGTATTTTTTTTTTAACTCCCCAGGTGATTCCAACATGCATCCAGTGGAAAAACCCATGGCTTCAGCGTGACTCTGGGTATTTTAGTCTCAGTGCTGGGGTCATCCCCTGAACTTGTATCAGTTTTGCATCTGAATCTGACTCCTCCACCTACTAAGCACTATCTTCTTGCACTTACTTCTCTAATCTTTGTACCTAGCACAGTGGTTTCTGGTCCTTATCTTTGTAGCTGCCTCATTTTCTCGTCCAGATAATATGAACTCAGTTTTCTTTTTATCAACTTTCCAAAACCCAATTAAATCCCTAACCTCCTGTCACTTCAGTGATGGGAAGTATAGTACTTCTAAGAGAGCCCTTGTCTCAGCAGGAATGGTTGAGGGCCCTGCCTCTCTCTGTGTCAGTTGGATGGTTTCAGGTGCAAGGAACAGAACACTCTGGCTCCAACAACAACAGATTTGTTGTTTCAAATGAAAAGCCACCCCAGTGGTGGACTGGGTTCCTTGCTGGGTGCATCAGGGCTCTGGCTGTACAGAGCCTCTAAGAATCTTTTGGCTCTGCCTTACTCCCTGAGTTGGCTTTATCTTCATGCTGATAGTAAGATGGCTACAAAAATGTCCAGGTTTCAGCCACAAACTATAAGATCCAGAGAAAGAGAAAGGAACTGTCTCTTTTTGGGTCTTTTTTGTGAGGAATAAAACATTTCCTCAACCCATCACCCCCAGCAGTTTTCCGTCCCCCTAATCTCATTAGCCGAATTGTCACATGCCCATTCTTTATTTTTTTAAGTTTATTTATTTGAGAGAGAGAGAGTGAGAGAGAGCGAGCATAAGCAGGGGAGGGGCAGAGGGAGAGAGAGAATCTCAAGCAGGCTCCGTGCTGTCAGCACAGAGCCCAACATGGGGCTCAATCCCACAAACCAAGATCATGTGGGAGCTGAAACCAAGAGTCAGATGCTTAACCAAATGAGCCATCCAGGTGCCTCTTCACATACCCATTCTTAAACTAGTTATCTAGAAAGAGGAATAGGATTATCATGGTCAGCTCACAACAGTGGTTCTCAACTAGGAATGGTTTTTTCTCCCAGGAGACATTTGACAAGGTATGGAGACACTTTTGCTTATGTCAACTGTAGTCAGGGTGCTACTGGCAGAAATGCTGCTTGACATCCTATAACACACACAACAGCCCTCCCAACAAAGAATTACCAGGCTCAAATGTCAGTAGTGTCAACACTGAGACAGCCTGGCTGAGACAAATCAGGGCCCAGCCCTAGAGCTGAGAACAGGGTCACCTTTCCTTAGTCATTTGATGGCCCACAAACAATTATCAGGGTTTTTTTAGGGAGAAGAAAGAATGCCAGGCAGCTAACAATCTTCCCTACATTGCTGCTTCATAGGCATTGGGGTCAAGCATCAATTTCCTGCAGAGTAATCCAGATGGAGAATTTAGAAATCAGTGGTCTAATCACAATAGATTGTATGGATCTATAGTCCTAGAACCCAATGAGGCTAACATTCTTTTTTAAATTTTTTATTGAGATATAGTCTAAATAAAACATTACATTAGTTTCAGGTGCACGACATAATGATTCAATATTTGTGTATATTGCAAAAAAAAAATTATCACCACAGTAAGTTTAGTTAACATCCACTGCCAAACACAACTTCTTCCTTCCCTTGTGATGAGAAGTTTTAAGATCTACTCAGCAACTTTCAAAATACAATACATTATTATTAACTATTTCACCATGCTGTTTATTACATCCTCATGATATTTATTTTATAACTGGAAGTCTGTACCTTTTGACTTTCTTCACCCTTTTCACCCACTCCCTTGTACCCCTAACATTCTTGACTTATTATGCATGTTTCTGCAGAACTAAAAGGCTAGGCACTCAAAATGGCCACAGGACACTTGGTCACTGGTCAATCAAAGAACCCGTTCTCAATGGGCTTCTCTAAATCTTTTCAGATGGTTTTTAGAAGTCAGGGAAAATATGAGGTTCGTTGCTCCCATTCGCAACACTGGTTGGTATCTCAAGGAGACATGGGAGTTCAAGGAGTCAAGATTAAAGTATCAGCTAAAATACCCAGAAGAACAATATACCCCTGTTCTTTGTTTTTTGCTGAGACAGTTATTTTTCCAATATCTCTTTGGCCTGAACACAAAACCATTAATTACAAAGATCAACTTTTTAGCGCAAAGAACAGGGTTGACATGCCATCCTGAGAACTGTATATATCTGTGTAGATTTCTGATTACTAAGTCTCTGGAAATATCTTGAGCACTAACTCATGCTCATAGAATAGGCACAGCTTCTGGTGTCATCGGGGCTCAGCCACCCTCCAATGGATGACAGCAGCTCTGTATGCCAACACAACTATCCTAGAGTTCTCTTCTGAAACTTAAAGTCAGGTTAATTCACCCTGTGGGTCACATCCCTGTAAGTTAGTCACTGCCTGTGGTAATCATTAGTTCTAGCCACCAAATATTTCTAGTTCTCCCTCTAAGTCCATGGTAGGATGGGCTTGCACAATCCTGTTCCTTTAAATTTAGATGTGGTCATGCGACTTGCTTTGGTCAATGAAAACTCCAGCAAGTGCACACACACAGAAATTGAGCTTTGGCTATCATGGAACCACAGAGACACAGCCTCCATCATCGTGGATCCCTAAATGAGGATGGCATGGAGCAGAATCCATATCAACCTGTAATGGACAAGTAGTATAAGCAAGAAATAACCTTTGTAGTTTTAGGCAGCTTAGATTTGGGGTTATCTGTTGAAACAGGATAGCCTATTGTATGCTGACTGATACAATTCCCCACTTGTTGACCCCCATCCAGTTATTTGTGTCCCCCATCTCCTCCCTGTATTCCTCCAACTGAACTTTCTACTTCTCTTTTCACATCCCAATACAGAGTGCCTTCTGGAGCCCCAGTTTTGCACCAAGCAAATTACCCTGCATCCTTACCTTCTCCACAGAGTGTGCCCTTTACCTTTGGGTCTTGTCTGAACCCTGGGTCTCCTCGAGAGGCTTCTCCTCTCCCATACCTCAGACCTGAGGGTTGGGAGGTGAGATTGGTATTCTCAGTGCCAATGCTGCTTTTATCCTTGAGCGAAAGTTCCACTCCTTTAAGACTCATGGCCTCCAGCTGAGTCACCCCAGGCCTTTTCACATTTCATTGACATCCTGGTCACTCCTCCTCTTTCACTGCCCTTTTGGGTACCTAGATGATAGTTTTCGTCTCTTCTCCAAGTCCTGCAGAATCCTGGGAGATAATGGACAATCCTATGGACAATTACAAAATACCCTAGTCTCACCAGCTTCCTGACTTTTCCAAGTCCAGTGGTTTCCACCCTCTTTGTGCTCTGAGGTTACATCCTAAACCTTGTCACCACTCAGAACTGCTTCTCTTCTGCAATCAAAGCTGTGTTGGCCACCGTGGGGAGACAATGAGATGGCTCAGGAGGTTGAGCTGCACTGGACCCGAAGCAACCTTTCACTTCCCAAACTCTGTCCTAGAGCAGAGGTTCTCACATTTTAATGATTTATTCTAATCACCTAGGGATCTTGTATAAAGTCAGACTCTGATTAAGTGGATCTGATGTCAGACCTGAGTTTCTGCATTTCTAACTAGCTGCCAGACAATGGCCGTTCCCCTGGACCTCACTTGGAGTCACAGGGAGTGAAGCGTCCATGAGATGTGGCTGCCCTGCGCTTCCTCTGAGAAGAGCCCGCCCTCTCCAAGCTCTCTTCAGTCCCCAAGGAACCCACCCAACAACCGGAGCCCTGTCTCAGGGAGTCCACGCAACTGTGAGTTCTGCCTGGAATCTTACATTTTGACTTCTAATTTCTTAGAGGATCTCAGATGCAAATGGTTCACTGATCTTCATGCATAGCACACTCTCATCAGCCCATGAAATACCCCTCTACTTATGGCTTATTTCTTTTTTGTTTTCATTTTTTGTAACCTCTCAACTTTGATACCAGTACCTTTTCCTCCCCAGCCTTTATCATAGGTCAGCACTCTAATACATTTGATATAGGTCATTAAATATGCATGCATTCAACCTTGTAAAATGAATCTTGTTCGTATGCTTATGTTTTTAAATTACATAAACGATAAGCAACTTATCAAAAAGAAAATAAGAGGAACAGAAAATAAAAAACATGAGAGCTGCCTATACGGTCTTGTGGTGTGTCTTCTCTTGATGAGGTGACTGACATTTATGTCCCCCCTATTTATATAGGAAAACAATGCATCCCTTATTATTTGAACCAACCTCAGTGAGTCTGTTTCTCGCAACCAAAATAACTTAAGGAACACCTTACTTCATGGGGGTGGTTGTGAGGCTTAACTGAGAGCAAAATGTGGTGTCTAGACTTCCCAGTCCATGTCAGAACCTCTTTTGTTATAGTTGGCAATGGGCTGAATAAAGAGTGATTTAGGCCAGGATTAAGGATTCAGTCTCCATATGGCCCAGTTAGTTTTGCCAGATATGAATAGCACCCCTAACATCAGCCTAAAATATTGTTGCAACCCCTTTGACTTAACAATAGAAGTAAATATGTTTAAAACACGCAGCCAGACTTGATTAGACAGACAGACTCTAGTGGGCAAAGTAAAATGTCCAGAAACAGACCCAGAGACATAGAAGGGTTTAGGATATGCTAAGGGTGGTTTTTCAAATTAGCAAGGAAAAGATGGATTAACTAGTAAATGTTGGAACATCAGGGTGACCATCTGGGAAGACAAATTAATTTGGATACTTATCTTACTGCTTATAACAAAATAATTCCCAATGAAGCAAGGATTTATATGTTACAACAATTTATTGGGAAAAAAATCTTGGGAAAATTTTGGTAACAATCTCCAATTAAAGCTTTTCTAAGCATCACACAAAACCCCAGACATCTCAAAAGAAAGAGGGATTTAGGTACATTAAAAAAATTTAACTCCTCAAGACAAACCTACCATAAACAAACTTCCTTAGAACATAAGTAACTTACACAAATCAATAAGAAAAAGACTATCCTCCCATGTGAAAAAAAAAATGGGCAAGAATATGAAGAGTTAATAGAAAAAATATGTAAATTCTCTAAACATATGGAAAAATACTTGAGATCACTTGCAAAAAGAAAAATGATAATTAAAATCACAGTGGCAATGCATTTTTCAGCTCACAGACTGACAACATTGCAAGATTTTGAAACTGAGCTGACAAAGATATACGGAAAGAGGTGTCCTCACCAATTTCTCCAGAGCACCATTTGAAAACCTTTATCAAATTAAAAGTGCCCTTTGACTTTTAGGAATGTATTCACAAATATACTTGAATATATGTGATATCACATGTGTATTTTATTCATGTAAATTATGACTTGTCCAAGTAATGGAATACTACACAGCTATAAAAAGTTGTGGACATTTTGGATTATTGATGCAGAACGTGGCATTTAGAGAAAAGAGCAAGATACAGAATAATGTAGAATGAGGGTAGGAGAAGAGTGAAAACACATGCCTGCTTGTAAGTGCATGGAAGATCTCCAGGAGGCTATGAAAGAAACTTAGAGGGGAAGTGGGGCATTGCAGACACGGGAGGGAAACTTAACATTTTGTGTCTACCTTTCATATCAGTTGAATTTTATAGCACGACAATCATTAGAAAATGTAATAAAATTTTAAATAACAATAAAAAGTAAGTATATCAAATGCTACCAGGTTTTTTTTTTTAGCAGAAATGTTATGGTTCTCATTTCTGTTGACTATATATACAAACAAATAAAAAAGGAAGTTTAAAAAAGGAAGTAGAAAGAAACTGTAAAGGACCTTTTTTTAAAGGGCCTATTTTTATCCAGAAATTTGGTTTTTCTAGGTATTTAGTAATGAAGTAATATTCTCAAACCACAGGAGCATGTGGAGTGGCTCTCCCTCCCTCCTGAGAGACAGCGATGTGTAGCCTCAGAGAGAAGGTGTCAGATTGCCAACATGACACATGGATCAGTGAGAGTCAGTGCTGATCAGTGGGGGCAGGAAGGCAGCAGAGGTTCTCTAGCCAAGATAATTGGCTAGACCAAAGGGAGAAACAGGAGCTTAGAGGCTGTCGATTCAACAACAAGTCAAGGGCCAGAATGCCTGAGACCCCTCTGGAACACAGTTGACCAAAAAGAAAGGGTAGCCTTCTGGGCGCACGCGCATGCGCGCACACACACACACACACACACACACACACACACACAGTTAGATAAAAAGCAGAGGCAGAACACCACAGTGATTTGAGAAGGCAAAGAGTATCAGGATTTGGAGTGGGGCATAAGGAGTGGGTGAAAAGGCAGGAGTTCAACGTGGCTGAGGCAGAGACTACTGATCTCTCTTCATTTTGTGTGTTTGGTGATCATGTCATGAGATAAGGCCTTCAACTAGCCCTGCACAGCTTGAGTTCACATTCAGGGTAATGACAGCATGTTCATATTTATCCCCACTTAGAAAACGATCAGCACACAATTCTAAGAGCTTTCAGGGATAGGACTCTCAGAGCAGCACCAAGCATACCGTGCTCTCTAGCTTCAAGCTTCCCTCAGTATTGGTACTGTGCTGCTGCTTGATTCATCTTTACCCAGCTGTCTATCACCCTGTGCCACTTGTCCTATAGGCTTGCATTCATTCATTCATTCATTCATTCACTCAATGGGACCTTTTTACACCAAGCACTGTTTCAAGCTCAGAGAGATAGTGGTTAACATGACAAACATGATCCCTACCTTTATGGCGCTTACAGTTTGGGGAAGAAATGGACAGTTAAAAAGAAAAATATAATTAAGTATGTGATACAAATTATGACATATGGTATGGGGGTAAAAAATGTGCTCTGGGAGTGAGAAGCTGGCAGCCCAATTTAATTGTGTGGTCAGGAAAAAGGGCTGCCTTGGTGTACAGCTCTAGGGGACATTGCACATGGAAAACACAGTATACATGGCATCCCCAGATATCAGCCAGGCAGATGGGGATGAAAAAGCCTTGCAGGAGAGGTGCAGACATGCTCACCAGCATGAGAACAGGAAACATTTTGGCAAGCACAAGCCACTGCGAGAAGTACAGATGAGGGGCAGCATAGAGGAAGGGAGGCATGAGATGAGCCTCAGATTCATGGAGAATACGGGAAACCATGAGAGGAAAGTGGTATTTTTATTCTAAATTAAGTGGGAAGCTCTAAAGAATACTAAGCAGATGAGTGACATGGTTCAATGTATAAATATTTGTAAGCCACTCTGGCTACCATCTGGAGCATGGTTGGCAAAGAGTAGAAGTGGGTAATCAGTTGGGGGAGGTGGGTCATTGGGTCAACCAGGCCAAAAATGACAGCTGGTCAAAGATGACAGCCACAGAAAGAGTGACAAATGGATGGAGTAGAGAGATGTTTTGGAGATAGACGTGAGAACACCTGCTGGTAGTCTGGATGTGGGAGGTGAAGAATGACTCCAGGTTTCTTGCTTCAGCAAATGGGCAGTTCCACTTATTGAGGCAGGGGAATGTGGGGAAGAATGGATTAGTGGGTAGATCCAGAGTTCCATTTTGGAAATGCTAAGCTGAAATTATTATGGTCATTTAAGTAGAGATGGCAAGTAGATAGCCAGTTTTATGAGTTTGTGTTCATATCAGAAATCTGGTTGGAGATACGCTTGGGAGTTGTCAGCATAAGGTTGCCTTTATTTTATTTTTTAAATAAGTTTATTAATTTTTGAGAGACAGAGAGAGAAAGTTAGTGGAGGAGAAGAGAGAGGGCAACAGAGGATCTGAAGCAGGCTCTGCATTCACAGACCATGAGATCATGACCTGAACCAGTCCGACACTTAACCAACTGAGCCACCCAGGAACCCCAATATAAGGTTGCATTTAAAGCCTTGGGAAAGGATGAGATCCCCTAGTGAGGAAGTATGCACAAAGAAGTTTTATTTTCTAATGTGCTTTAAAATTTTTCAAGTTCTCCCATATGTTGAGGACCACACCACATAAAGTTTTACAGGAGCAGCTGGGAACAAGTCTTCACCCTTGTCTCTTGCAATGCAGACAGTGAAGCTAACCTCTCTCCTTACCAGCAGATGCTTGATCAACTTGGTATTTGTGGCGTCCTGGTTACAGCATAATGCCTCATTCCCAGCACCTCTGCTCATTCACACGTAGGAATCCTTCCTTTATTTCCTACCTCTGATTCTGGGTCTAGTCACACACTGATTAAAAGGACTTTTAATCAACTTTTAATCATCTTAGGACATGATAATATTACAGTACAAAATTTCAGGGATGGATCTGAAACAGAGATGAGGGTACAAGGCAATGTGAGGGCATGCAAGATTTGTTTATCCTTGACTTTTTAGTTTTCCTGGGTTCCAAAGAATCTTGGGCTTGGATGACCAGCAGGCCTCAAGGAGAATTGAAACATCCATAGCTGTGCTTACCAAGGGTATGCCAGCATCTGTCTGTGGATCTGACATTCATACTCTTCAACAGAGATGATTTGTTTGGGCTGGTTTGTCCCACCCAATATGAGTCCTGAGTTAAGTTTTTCTTTAGTCAACCTGACTTAAGTTGAGCTCCATGACATCCAATCTATACCTAGTTGCCTATGGTAATGTACCATGATACCCCATTGCAGCCAGTCACTGTGATGGCAGTAAGATTAGTTTCCCTCAATATGCCGGCCTGAGCCACTACAACAAATGCAGCCTCTATATGAGCCATCTAGCCTCTGAAAGAGCAGAGAATATACCCTTTTAGAGCACTGGCTTGAAATAACTGTGGTTCCAGGTCCCATCTTGCAGGCTATTGCTACAACTCATCCTCATCTGAAAGGGCCAAAGTGTGAATCTTCAGTTTGGTGAGGTTATAAAGCAACAAGACTGGTGGTTTGGAAGGACCTTCTAAACCTAAACCTTCCTAAAAGAAGGTTATTTTCTTCAACTGCCTGAAAGTGTCCAGGAGGAAAGAGTGTCCAGGAAGAAAGAGTGAGAGTGGGGAAGGGTCATCCCTCCTCGTCATCATTATCAGAGCCTTGCCATTTTAGGAAATAGCTCTCCACAGTTTTCTGGCATTTCTGCACATCTTGGGGTCAGAGGACTACCTGACTTTGAGACTCTCTTCAAGGATGTTGGTATAGCAAACCACTTTGGAAGACAGAGATAATGTCTCCCTCTAGAGCACAGGCAAGTTTGTTTACTGTTTGGTATAGTGAAGATAGCATCTCCCTTCAGGGCAAAGTTCAGGTAGGCTTAATGTCCATTATAAAATATTCAAGTTCCCCAAACTTGGGATTTCTCTCTTATAATGTAGTCCCTTACCTATGCAAGCATTATCTGGCCCTTTCATGTATTACCCTATGGAAACTGAGGTTTGAAGAACAAATGCAAAAATGGTGTTACTTGAGTTACTGCTATTGCTGTAAGTAATAAGCTGTGCTTTATCTCTGACACAGGAATCTTGTGTCTTCTGCCAGCATCCATGAGGTAGGCTTGTTAGCTTGCAGTTAAAGTAAAATCTCAAATCCTTCATAATGCTTGACAGTCAGGCACCCGTGGTGTATGTAATCTTGGCTCAGGACTCAAGGCCAGTGTTGGATCTTCCAACTCCCCAGCAACCCAAGTAGAGGGATTCTTTGACTTCTGCAGATTGTCAAGACTGCATGAACAAGCATAGTATTACAATTCTCATAAGACTCTAAATTTGAAAGCTTATTCCAGAAATTCTTCAAAAAAGTCCCAGCACTGAACAAAGTTAGGGGTATAGGTAGGAATGACCATCTATGACAGTGGCCCACACAGCTGGACCAGATGTTTTCTTTTTTTTTTTTTTTTTTTTACAAATAGTTTATTGTCAAGTTGGTTTCCATATAACACCCAATGCTCATCCCCACAAGTGCCCTCCTCCATGTCCATTTCCCCCCCACACACACACCCATCAGTCCTCGGTTTGTTCTCAGCATTCAAGAATCTCTCATGGTTTGCCTCTTTCCCTTTCCCCCACCATTTCCCCCCTTCTTCTCCCCCTTGGTCCTCTGTTAAGTTCCTCCTAATCCTCCTAAACGTGCAAACATATGATATTTGTCCTTCTCTGTCTGACTTATTT